>NW_017805150.1:79914-83660 GCF_001891065.2 Hippocampus comes | reverse complement strand
GGGGGGGGGCAGATAAAGAGAGTCTTCCTCCCCGGTCTAGTCTTGTTTGAGTATCTGTCCCTCTTCTCTGCTGGTGGCTCTGCACGGGCGTATTGATCGCTTCTTTTTCTGTGTTTTTTTTTTTTTTAACGTGGATGAAGAGCGGTGGAGGCGAGGGGGAAGGAAGGGAGAGATGGAGAAGAGGAGACTGTCTGTTCAGAAGCACTCCAAACACGGATCTGCAGTGCTTTTGGCTCCACTCGTCTGCGCTCCGCAATACACGTTGTGCAAGTCGTTCTCTCGCTTCACCGCGCTTGTCCTATCGCTCGGCTTTTCAGGGGCGCGTGTACGTCTTTTGTGCCGTTGCGTCATCCCCGATTACATTTACAGGTCAGGGAATTAAAGCACTTCCACCGGATTTATTCGACCAGTTTACGTATCGGATAAGTTACGCATTGCTACGAGTGGCCTGCGATTGGCTGAACGCCAGTCCGGTCTGTACCTGAAGTCAGCTTGCAAAATTCTGGGAAATTTCAGGATTTGAAATAGAGCCGTGCAATATACGGCACATTGCGATACAAAAAAACCCTCAGCAACTGTACAAAACAGCAGCGTCAAAATTAGTCAACTAAGGGATTATCACGTGAATTGACAAAAATTTTGTTTTCCAAATCATACATCGAGAAATTTGACATTCTTTTCATGTAATTTTAAGGAATTGGGATGTCGTTATCAGGATATATACAGTATCAGGGGTGTCAAACTCATTTTTGTCGCGGGCCACTTCCGTCCAGTTATGGAAAATCCAAAGGTTTTCTTATCGGATTCGTTGTCTTCCCTGTTTGATTTCTCGGGGCTGTTTATTTGCATTTCAGTTTACAATTTCAAAGATCCCGCAGCTTGAGCACGGTTTGCCTTGTGTGTTAAATATTCACGTTATTAAACCGAACCTGAAGTCATCCCTTGCTGGCGGTTTCGCTAATTGACTTGAACTCCTCCCAAGCAACCCGCTTTGGCTAAACTGTTGGACTGCAGTCTATTCGGTGCGCTTATGTGAAAGTCAAGGGTCAGGGCTCCGAAGTCAATAAAAGCTATAAAGCCTTTAGATGTCGTGACAAGCTGCGGTACCTCAGGAGCAAAATGACCGAGTGGGCTTTCAACTTTGAAAGTCTTGGGAATTCTGGGGGCCATCAAAGCGGACGCTTGGCCCCCGGGATGCGATGCTCAGTGTTGTGCTGTCGACACTTTGATTGTTTTTTTGCACACTTGGTTTGCCGAGCGCGGGATTACCAGCACGGCGGTCAAGGGGTTGGCGAGCGGGTCACGCAGGAAAGACGGCCGCAGAAGTCCCTCTTCCCCGCACGATCAAGACTAATTATTCCCCTCGGCTCTCGCGCTCCTCTGGTTCTTTTTTCCCTTCTGTTTGCCTCTTTGACAAGGAGACGCTTTGCCAAAAGCTTTCGCCGGGAGACAAATCAAAGCAAGGTTTGCTTTTGAGAAGAGCGGCGCTGCGGGCCAAGGAGCTCCGTGAGATGCTCTTTTGGAGTGTTTGTGCATTCCTGCGCTGGCAAAGACCGCGAAGGGGCCGTTAAAGAGCGTGTTTGAATTGGCGCTTGAAAATGTTTTGATGGCTGTGTGAAAAGTCGAACTGCCATGGCGACCAGAGCCGGAGACCACTCGTTAACGGCGTCTTTAATCACCGCGCCGTATAACCTTTTCGTTCGGTCTCAAGCCACTTGACGCGTCACAGAGCCCCGTATTCTGTCTGCGTGAGAACCTCTCTCGCGTCGTGGCTTCGACCGACGTGTTTTTGAGTTGCCCCTCGCCGACGTAAACTGGACAGTCGCAGGATGGAAAACTCATACGATGACATGCCGCACGTTGCAAAAAAAACGAGGCGGCTGCTAAGATACCGGAAGGCCTCGGCTCGGCCTGACTTATTCCGAAAGCCTTTGGGGGGGGGTGCGCAGAAGTAGATCCTTCTTCATCCCTGTTTGAGGAGGCCCTCGTCCAGGCAGGCGACTTTCTAAAGGTTAATGAGCTTTTCCTTTAACTTCTTTAACCGTGCCTCTGACACACGCAAACATTCCCGGTGGCGGGTCAACGTCGTCAGGAGGCAATACGGGATCACTCATACTTATCCGGAAGGAAAAGAATTCACAAATCTGTGCTGCTAAACTGAAATGAAAGCTCACAATTAGGGCTTAAGGTGCACATTTTTTTTGAAGGCCGATTCCGATATTTGGCAGAGAAAAAAAAATCAGATAACCGATTAATTGGCCCATTAAAAAAAAAAAAAACACACATTTTGGGCATCCCTTTAAATATTTACAACCACAAAGATGTGAATTACAGGCAGAAGAACATTTGAGTGTTTGACAATCCTTTGTCCTTCGGCATTTCTTGAACAAGCCATTCTTTTTCTTCGTTTTTCAAAAGTTCCCCGCATACAAAGAGTATCCACGGTCGCAAATATTGAAACTTACGCACAACTTTCTCCCCATGCATGCCCTTTCCTCCCGCTCTTCTACGCAGTGGATTTAAGATGATGTATTTGGGCGGGCTGAAAAGCTGAAGCTGGCCGCCATTTGGGACAGAAGTTGAAGTCAATTTAATGTCATATTTTTGGAAAATGTTGTTGGTGCTTTAGGCCATTTGCAGATTCCCAATTTCTGCTTCTTCTTCTTAGACGATTTTTCACCAAAGAGAACCCGGTAACCCACATCTTGGTAGGTTTTGCTCATTCTTTTGTGTAGCTTTTATTCCTTGTGAGATCAAATTCTTGGGTCGTATCTTCAAGCCAACGTGCTGTGGGCGTGAAGAACCCTTCATTTTGGGACCCGGCGCTGTGTTCGCTACTTGACTCAAGTCTGGGTTACCTTCAGCCCAGCCGTTTTAAAAGACGTCTTGCTTGTTCGCTCAATCAAAATTTCATAATGGCAACAGCGGATCGCCGCTGGAACAAATCATTTCAATCGACTGATGGGAACATTGTTTAAACATGTGGACAAAGAGCAGCTTGACGAGCGCGATGGAACAGATTGTTCTGCCGCACTCGAAACTATGTTCCAAGAGGCGGTGAATTCGAATCCGGTCCGCCTCAGACGGACGGACGGACGTCCCATCCGTCTGGTGATTCCCACGGCGGTTTGACAAAGGGGGGGCTTCTCACACGCCGGTCTTGACAGCCTGGCAGTCGACATCTCCCAGCCCGTTTGCCGCATTGTGACCGAGACAACTCTTGTTGCGAAGCAGTGACCTCACAGGAGTTCTCATTGATGTCGTACTGTGGCTCTGAGCCAAAAAAAAAAAGCCAAGCGCCACAACAGTATCCACTTCCACTCGAGACGAGAGGTGACCTAGATGGCAGCGCCTGGAAGGCGCGCTCTTAACTCATTCAGTACCAGCCAATTCTGGACAGAGTCTGAAAAGACGTTTAAAAACATCTTTGGGAGTGAATGAGTTAAACAGGTTGGCCCGATGTCTACGGATAACACCGATGATTTGTCATCTTCTCGCTGTCGTTGCTGACTCGGGCGTTCGTTTACTTTGTCGTCGTCTGTCGATAGGCTCTCGTTTTGAACTCCGGCGTCCGGATGATGCCTTCAGTCGACCGTCGGTCCAGTTGTCTGGCTGCCTCTGGAATCACCTGACTGCAGTTTGCCGCAGTTTCCTCGCCGGCTGGGCTTTTTTGTGCCATGGTAACTGTGCCAGGCTGCCAGCTCAGACGCAGATTGCGCCTCCCGTCTCTCCTCTTTTTTTTTTTT
>NW_017805150.1:62392-79869 GCF_001891065.2 Hippocampus comes | reverse complement strand
CCCCCCACCCCCCCCCCCCCCCCCCCCCCCCCCCCCCTTTCTCTACTTCCCTTCTTCACTCCCTCCTCAACCTCACTGCAACACCATTGCTCGTCAGACATGGCGCGCGTTATCATTTGCTCCATCTTCTCGACCCGAATGCATAACCGAGCATTCTATTTCGTTGTCACCCTGAAAGATGAACGCGTTTTGAGCTTTTGACATTTTCTTCTCAACGTGAAAAACTATTGAGTTGATTAATTCATCACGGCTGACAGAATGTCTCCCCCCTTTGGAGTGCTTTCCCTTTATTGTAGCAACGTGTTTAAATATTTCAATCAAACCACTTAGGCGTCAGCTCGGCATTATAAAGTGCGAACGATGACTTGGACTAAAAACTGCGAGTGGAAAGGAAGTTTTAGAGCATCGGTGTCAAACTCATTGTTGTCACGGGCCACTTTGGAGTTACGTCTTCCCTCGGAGGGCCATCAAGACAGTGAAACCGAATACATTTTAATCATCACATCATGTTATTACTTGGGCGACCCGGTTTGCATGTTCTCCGGGGTGGGTTTTCTCCGGGTACTCCGGTTTCCTCCCACATTCCCAAAACATGCATGGCAGGCTGATTGAACACTCCAAATTGTCCGGAGTTGTAAGTGTGAGCGCGGATGGTTGTTTGTCTCTGTGTGCCCTGCGATTGGCTGGCAACTGGTTCAGGGTGTCCCTCGCCTACTGCCCGAAGACAGTTGGGATAGGCTCCAGAAACCCCAGCGTCCCTTGTGAGGATGAGCGAATCGGAAAATGAATGAACGTTATCACTTGTACACACAAAAAAAAAAAAGATGGCTCACTAGTTTTGAAATCAGTCAAGTATTTGTTCAATTATTGCTCAAGTGAGTGTAAACAGGGTCACAAAGTCATTGCAAAATCTCACCGTTATTTATTACGTGTGACAATTTGAGATTTTGCTACAGATTTAAAAAAAGAATCATGGACAGATGATTTGCTTTCGCGGGCCACACAAAATAATGTGTCGGGCCAGATCTGGCCCCCGGGCCTTGACTTTGACACCTGTGTTTTTACAGTTTTATTGGGGTCACGGCGCGCTCCCGTCATCTCAATCGTTGAGTGTAAGGTGGTCATCTCTGCTGTTTCAGATCAGTCGGTTCCTTCAATCTTGGCCATTTTGATCATATGAAGTGTTTGATATTATCACGTCTTTCAATCTTTGCACTGACATGACACAACCAGTAGATGAGCTTGAGCAAAGCCGTAAATAGGGAACAGTACTCGGGCCACGACGATCAGTCCATATTCTGTTGCGTTATCACTTTCCTACCGTCTGTTTGGTGCCTCGTTAAAAATCGCGTTTTTTTTAAAATCAACATCCAACTGTCATTGAGTGACTGAATCTTCAAAAGCGAGAAACACTGACATTCGCAGCCAGCGCCTCGCACTCGTGCGGGTCTCCGCTTTACCGCCTCGTACGAGGTTTCTGTTTACCGTGTGCTGCCGCTCGACGATAAAAGACGAGTCGATAGGAGACAAGATGCCAAGAGTGACAAGGATATGAGAGCGCGCCCATGGCTCCGTGTCACTTGCGTGAACACGGCCCTGCCGGAGAACTCAATACTCCGGGAGAGACGTCTCTCCGTTCACGCACGGGCTACACCGGGAGGTTGCTTCCCTCAAATCCCCCGGAGGGGTTTAAAATATCAGTAACCAGATAGCTCGGCTCCATGTCTGTAGTATCTATTTTGGGAAGTAATTCAGCATGAGTGGCATAAATAAAAACAACCGTGATGTGAGCTCAAACAGTCATTTGCCTTGGCATGTGTTGAACGTTTAACAAACCATTATGGATGGAGAGGAAGATTGAGCTCATTCTCAATGCCTCATTAAACTTTTTTTTTTTTTTTTTTTGCATCTGTAAATGTAAACCAAAAGCGCAGCAAATCATTGACGTTTACTAATCGAGGCCATTACGGGCCGCCTGCAGCGCTTTGTTCCGTTCGTGTGAGTGAGGTGAGCTTACAGATGTCGCGAGTGAGGCGCGTTTGCCGTCCATGAGTGACGCCGTACGTGCCGCTTGGCTCACGGAAATATTGCCCCTAGCAGTAAAACGGGAATTTAGCTACCTGTTCCTTTTCAATAGAACTTGGCAAGAAGCAGGATGTTCACATAGCGGCAATATACAGCCCGGAAACAAAGAACTACACGTTTGACAATGAATGGCGTTAAACTGCAGGTCTCAGTGTCATTCTGTTCAATGGCTCGACCCATCTATTGGTTATTTTTGTCTATCTCACCGTAGTATACAAAATATATTACAAAGTGGCACACATGCGCCGTGGCTGCGCTTGCGCTGACAGAACACGAGAAACGTAAATAACCCCCCACGTGTCAACATCAGGCAATTGCAAGATGGAAGTAATCAAAGATGTGCTAGCTCGCATGCTACGACAAAAAAAATGCAGGTTATACTGTACTGGCAGTGTCACAAGAATACAAGTCATTGGCGATGCGACTTAAAACAATGAATGAATTCACCAAAACCTGCAAATATTCATGGTCACGTTTGAAATCATTGCATCTCGAGACCCGCTGCCAGGAAGGTGTCCCACTCCCAAAATCGCCCCACCCGCACCCCCTTCGGGGCATCGATACCAGACAATTCTTTGTCCCACTTCCCCGCCAACACTGGCCCAGATTCTCTGCCCCTCCTCTGACCCACTGTCCCCCGGCTCCCCTCTGGCCATACCTCGCTTTACACCTCCCATTGAGGATGCGACCCCCACTCCCCCCCACCTCGCAACCACCCTTCTCCCCTGGTCAGACCGATTATCCCTCTTTTGTACTCTGATTAAAGGAGCAGCATGTGGCCTGCGCGAGTGGCCCACACAAACGCTTGTTGGTAAGCTAATGTGAACATGACGCGCTTAATCATTTATGTCTGGGAGGGAGACTGCCGCAAAGGCTCGGAGCAGGTGCGTTGGTTTGTCCGCGCTTTGTTAAAAGCTAACGGTGAACTTGGCACGTTTCAAGCTATGGTGTCTCAGGGAAAAAAAAAAAAAAAAAAAAAAAAACCCCAAGTGTGCGCCCGCCGTCTGTGGACGTTACAACAGCCGCATTAAATATTGAAGGATTAGACAGTCTGCAGCCCTCCAAAGAGGACACTATTTGGGCACCCACGCTAATTCTCCCCGCAGCGCTCGCCTCCTCCTCCTCCTCTTACGTCTGTCTGCCGCCCCCCAACAACACCCCCCACCCAGTGCCAAGCAGCTCGTCCCTCCAACACACACACATCAACACGCACACCCATACACGGACCCAGGCAGCCAATAAGCAAGCACCAGTCTCCCCATTGCTTGCCACTCATTCCTTGTTGCCAGGACAACAGCAAAGCACGAGTCCCACTTTACATTTTTTAAACTTGCTTTTTGACTCTCTTGCCGAAAAACACAAATATGTGTCCCGCTGCAAAAACGGCTGTCGAGTCGACACATCCCGACGAGATCTGCGGTGGTTTTGAGTTTCTTCCTTTGGCGGCGGCCTCCGAAAATTCCTCCAAATGTTCACATACGCCGATGTCGTGGTGTTTTGGACATCGTTATTATAAGCTTGTGTTTGTTTTCCCCCCAACGCAGGTCTAAAATGACAACCGGCCAGATGTTCCTTTTGATTTTGATGGTTTTGGTTCCTCCCTGCGCTAGCTTGGAAGGTAAGGATGCCTCCTCTCCTCTTCTACACCTTTTCACATCCGATTTAAGGGGCCCGGGGGTGCTTCCGCAAGGATTAGCAGGCATTATCTACTCGAATTTAGATCCCCGGCTAACTATAGATGGGCGATTTTCAGTCAAAACACACAGTCTCAGCCTCTCGGTGTCTGTCTGAGTGCCCCTCGAGCAGCTTGCATGCACAGAATGATCATTCAACCACGTCCCCCTCCTTCTCCACACCCTCCTCGGTCTGTCTAATCCTCCGTCTCGCAGTTATTTTCGACAACTGCAGTGGTGCGCAATTTCCAATGCGGCGAAAAACAGTGTTTTTCAGTCGACGCCAATGAAACGCCGTCAATCGTCTGTCATCCATACAGCCCAGGGCGACGCGAGGCGCTCTGAGTGCCTGTGCGACGGGTCGTCGTGCAGTGGCGGCGACCGGTGTTTGGGCCTGCAGTGCTTCACCTCCCTCTCCTTACTCAACGGGGCCTGGGAGCTTCAGAAGGGATGCATTGTGGGTAATCCGGAAGGAAAGTGCGGTATGCCGCCAACTCCCGAGCTGGTGATGGAGTGCTGCTTGGGAGATCTGTGCAACATGAATGTGTCTCTACAGCGGCACGTGAAAGGTTTGCCTGCTGATTTTTACCCTTTTGTTTTTTTTATTTTTTTAAATCCATGAACACATTACAACATACGATAAAGATAACTGATGAAACTTTCACATGAATTGAAAAAAGACAAAAGTGGAGTTACGAGAGTCTTACTGCAACTGAATACACATTGACAAGCCACCGGCGGAACAGCAGGCAGCCAAAATAAGGACTGTGACAGTTTTTATGACGATGTTGCATTTTTTTTTTTTTGTTTTTGGATAAAGTTTATTTTCATTAGAAAACGGTGACCTCATCTATCCATCCATCCATCCATTTTCTGATCCGCTTTATCCTCACAAGGGTCGCGGGGCGTGCTGGAGCCCGTCCCAGCCGCCTTCGGGCAGTTGGCGGGTCACACCCTGAACCGGTTGCCAGCCAATCGCAGGGCACACACAAACAAACAACCATCCGCGCTCACACTGACACCTAGGGACAATTTCGAGTGTTCAATCAGCCTCCCATGCATATTTTTGGAGTGTGGGAGGAAACCGGAGCACCCGGAGAAAACCCACATAAGGCATGGGTTGAACATGCAAACTCCACACAGGAAGGCTGGAGCTGGAATCGAACCCGGTTGCTCCGCACTGTGAGGTCGATGCGCTAACCACTGGCCCCACCGGGCCCGCCTGTACCTCATTTATTATTATATTATTTTTACCATCGAAACTGAGCTCCTCCCCCTTGACATTCAAAGACGCTAATCACTCACTTGCGATGTATCACTTCAACTTGCTTCCTTGACACGAACTCTCCTCTAAGTCGGGGCATTTGCTCCGTCTTTGAGCATTGTATAAAAAGCACAAAAAAGTATAAACGGGTCGGTTCCGAACTCAACTAGACCAGCTTGTGACTCGTGAATATGCGGGTGTTCACTGTCGTGATACGCCGGTAATCTGTTGAGACAACCGAAGTGGGTGTTCATGTTTTAAATAGAAAAGTATCCCGGGTTAAGAGCCTGCAAAAAGCTTTGATCCCTTGTCATGTCTAATTGAATGCCGGTTAGGAGAATGGGAGAGTGATGATATCGTGCTAATGGCTCTCATCTTTATCTCGGCTTGTGCCCATCAGATGTGGAAGCGTCTGCCGGCAGACCGGTCCTCAGAGAGCAGGAGTGCGTGTGCGAGGGCGCCGCCGCCTGCCAGCCCCGTCGGCGCTGCGCCGGCCAACATTGTTTTTCCTCCCTCAAGGTGACCGACGGCGCGGCCGTCCAACAGAAGGGCTGCCTGAGGGACGACGACGTGGGCCGAGCCACCTGCGCCACGCCGCCCTCGCCGGCCCACGTTGTCAAGTGCTGCCAGGGCCATCTGTGTAACATGAACGTCACCGTGCAAGCTCCGGGGAAAGGTGCCTTCCTACACCGCGCGGACAAAACATAACACTGCCACAGCTGTGCCAAACACGATCACGGAGGCAGTAGACAATGGCGAATTGATTCAATCCTTTTTTTCCATTGTTCAGAGTTAGTAAGTATAACTTTGCAACCTTTTTTTTTTTCCAAAAATATTGACATTCAAACATTGTTTGAATGTCATTTATGTGGTTTATCAGTTACCATTTATTCATAACAGTGGAATGGGATCAAAAAAAACTATTTCAAAAACTTCAACTTGGAGGTCAGGTGTGAAGTAAACCTGACCAACCATCTTTTGACTAATACTTAGCGCTAAAACAATTTCAACCACCAAGGTCCAAAGTTAGCCCCATAGCAACTCGCTTAACACCGAAAAGACTTTTGTGACGTCATCTAAGCACCGGTCAGCCATTGTCATGTCTTCGGCATTGTCGTCGAGTTTTTCGGCGAAACGCCTCGGCGCCGTGTGGCGATGCACCGCTCCCATTCAGGCAAACGGTTGTTTGAGTGCCCAAAAGAAAACAACAAGGGCACAACACGTAAATGGACCAGAAAATCGCAACGAAACAGCAATTCTAATTTGCAGGTGTTGCGGCTAACCCTTTTTTCCCCCCCGCCATGAATCTTTTACAGAGGAAGTGAAGCCCCTTGTCAAAGAGAAGCACGAGTGCGTGTGTGAGGGCAGCTCATGCGCCACGGGGAATCGCTGCATGGGAAGCCAGTGTTTCTCCTCCCTGACCGTCAGCGGCGGCTCTCTGATGTACCAGAAAGGTTGCTTTAACGTCTACGAGCAGAGTACCATGACCTGCAAGACTCCACCTTCCAGAGACCAGATTGTGGAATGCTGCTTCGGGCACCTGTGCAACCTGAACAGCACCGTGCAGCTTCCCGTTAAAGGTGGAGTGCTAAGTTTCTCATTAGGCCTCTCCTTAGCGCATCTTATTTTCACGTACGCACGATCACAAGACTGGCAGCATTCCTGTTGTAAATACAATGAAGTCCCATTTGTCCTGGTGGGGGTTGCGGGGGGGCTACGTTCCAGGCCAACCTGCAGTGGGGCAAAATTCGTAATATAGAGAGGCATATTCATTAAAAAAAAATCTCTTTATACACTTCCTGGATTGTTTAACTCATTCACTCCCAAAGACGTTTTTAAACGTCTTTTCAGACTTGGTCTAGAATTGGCTGGTACGAAATGAGTTAAATGCATTTAGAATTTTACAACACACTCAGTATTCCTTTGCACCTGTTCTCGGGCCCTCAAACAGTTTAACACACATGGAGCAGCAACACAAACAAACAATGCATGCGATAAAAGTGGATTAAGAGTCGAGATGGATTTAGCACCTAAAACGTGCAGTGCGCACATGTTTAAAAAACACATTGGTGAAAAATGTCAAGTTGAAGTGAGAAAACCACAGATCTGTTTGCTTTACTTTTGTAATTTGTCTTCTGGACTTGGCAACATAGTGGCATGGTGGCCATCGGGAATTTTTGGGAGATTCACGAATGGCCAGTCCGTATCTTGCTTTTTTGTTTTCATACATGGGAAGAGAATTTGTAATATTAAGGGGGTAGAAATTGCATTGATATTAATTTTCTTAATCATTTAGCCCTAATAAAGAAAAAAAAAAACATTACCAGGGGCACAATCACTGCACAACAACATAGCGGGGGGGTGGGGGCACTTTAATGTGACTCACTTAAGTGTGACTCACTTAAGTGTGACAGTTGTGCCACGTCAGCCTCTGTGAGGTGATGCCCTTGCCATCCCTCGGGAGCAGAAACGATGCAGACCCTGCGTAAGTCGTGGGGCGGGGCGGTCCTTGACTATTACTTAGTCATGGTGCCCCCCCCTGCTGTCCTGTCTGTTGCCTGACATTATCCGGAGGCTAGAAGCCACCTAGGGAGTGTGAGCGAGACAGAGAGCTAAATTCAGCTCGACGGTGTCCTGCCGTCCGACTCCCATAGTGCACTCGATTAGCTTCACGAGATGCCTCACTTCATGCGACCACGATGAGTGTGATACCGTGGAAAAAGCCTTGCAGCCAGTCCTACTTTCGTCGCTTTCGTGTTTGATTCTTGAAAAAAAAAAAATTCCAGCGATTCATTTGTTGTGTCGTGATTTGGAGGCGATGCCTTGCAGTTTTATGTGGGCCTGGGTTTCTCCACCTCCCCACAAGATAGTTATCGTATTAAGTGTGTGTGTGTGTGTGTGTGTGTGTGTGTGTGTGTGTGTGCGTGTGCGTGTGTGTGTGTGTGTGTATTTGGGTGAAAGAGTTGATTATGCGAGGTGGGAGAAGGAGAGCTTTATGTTTGATAAAAGCAGAGGTGAGTGGCTTTTCCCCTTGGAATGTTTGGAAAGAGTGAATGGCGGTCAGTTCTCCTTGTTTGTGTGGGTATAAAAAAATGTAGGGGTGTGTGTGTGTGTGTGTGGAGGTCTTGAGGTGTGGCGATGTCCATTGGATATTAAAAAGTCTACACAGCCCAACTCAAATACCTTTTTAAAAATATATAATGAATGAGGCCGAGCAAAATCATTTTCAGAAATGTTGCCAACATGGCGCCCTAAAACCTGCACACCTCTGTAGATTTTTTCTTTCAATCTTTCCGAGAGGTAAACTAAAAATAAACAACATAATGCGGCTGCGTAATTCCTTCCGCGTTGTCTTTGGTCGCAGCTCCGCACAATTTGACATACCTTAGCAGCCACTGTAAGCACAAAACCTTCAAATTTATTCTAAAACCCGAAGAAACGTCTGCTTGAAGTGATTTTATTCCTTGTAATCTTCTTGTCCCCCTCTGCAGCCGATGAGCTCTCCGCCTACAGCGTGACCATGCTGGCTGTCGTCATCGCGGCGCCCATCCTTGTCCTGGTGGTCCTCTCGGCCATCGCCATCTTGGTGTTTCGACGCATCCACCGCAACCAGATGGAGAGACTGACCTCCCGGGATGCCGAATACGGGACCATCGACGGTCTCATTGCCTCCAACGTAGGGGAGAGCACGCTGGCGGTGAGTCGCAAAGAATATTGCGGGCGCGAGGAAAGCTAGACGTGGGAATAGACACACAAAGCATTGCAGATGTGGCGTTTCACAACAAACAGTGGGTTCAAGAAAATTCCATCGTGTTTGTCGCCGTCTTCATCAAATGGCCGACGCTCGGAACTTTCTCTCGTGCCGTGCGAAAAGGCTTCAACTGACGGCGAGGCGTGTTCCACATTATTCAAACAACTGAAAGCCATTACAAACCTCCACTTCTGATCAGCAAAAAAAGCAACTCTAAGACAAGTTGGGGCGATGTCCTTTCAAAATAAAAGTATGCTATTGCAATCATCATTGCACGACACTTTCTGTGTCCCCGTGGCTGCAGTCATTTTTGAACTTTTTTGGGGCTTGTTTATTATTCATGCAACTGCCAAATAGGCTGTCAACTGGCCAAAGAAATGCGGTGAAACTGTTACGATACGGTGTGCTTTTATGTCGAAGGTCTGACGTGGCACAGGATGTTAGGCCAATGTTGCCCCAATATGTCAAGATGCTTTGCCCTTTTTACACGATTTCCGAAATGCTTCTGATGAACGTGCGTCCAATCTGGACAATTAATTACCAACTCGTGCATGTTTTTTTTTTAAATAAATGAAAACCAGGATATATTGGAAAAAAATGGTCAAAAACCAATGTTCCACTCAGTTGTTCATATAATGTGAAGGGATTTGTTGGAAACCAAATCCAAGATATATCTGTAAAAAGTGAAAAGGAATTGCACATTTCTGGAAAAAAAAGTAAAAAGAACAAATCAGTTTTTGCACGAAAAATTCAGTCGACACACTTGATTTGGCTTTGGTGGACCACAAAAATGTATTTTGATGGCCAGCCTTGAACACACACACACAAACGTGATTGTTTCTTCTCGATAAGAGCCTTCAGGACTAAGGTGGATCGAAAAATGCTGGTCATGTATGTATCTCTCGTGTTTCTCTACACTTGGAATTACATATTTAATCAGCCGTCGTCGCGGCTGTGACTGATGTACTTCATTACTCGTGTTTACAAAATTCCAGCACTAGAAACGATTAAAACGTAGATTAAGCTGTCTTGTGAAACAATTCCAGTCTTGTGTTTGGTGTGCGCCGGCTTCAGAGAGACTCTTTGTTTCTCCGCAAGAAAGCCCCTCTAATGCTTGTTTGGCTTCTCGGGATCATTTTTACTGTCTGCACTCGGAATGTCCTCTCTCAGCCAGCGATTGTGAACTTTTGCACACTGCGGTTTATGTTTGGGGGGGTTTCACTAAAGGGATCCAGAGTTTAGGTGGAGCCGCGCGGTCGAACAGGCCAGCGCATTCAGCGGCTGTGGCTGGGCGCGCTCTGTAATCACGCTCGGGCATGGACAGCATGACCGCAGCCGTCGCAAAATAGACTCCGCGTCCATTTTGCGAGCATACTTTGGGGATTACTCTTTCCGATATTTCCACTCTAGAAATCCAGATGATCCCAACGACATCCAATACACTGCGGGATCGTTGGAGTGTCACGTTCGGATGCAGTGCGGCCGTCGATTCGGGCTCCCGACAAGATTTGGCAGGGAAAACCCCGAAGCCGCCAAATGTTTATTTAAGCGCCGTAAAAAATGCGCTCGGCCGCGCTAAAGCAGAAACACTTAGTTGTGGCTGTCAAACACGCGCCGAGAGTGCCGTGCGGAGGCCATCGGGATTTTATTTCAATTTGTGTCACATGCCTTTTGAAATGAGACTGGTCTGGTTCTTTTACGGTCTCGTAACACTGTCTCGCCCTTTCACGGCCAAATAAAGACCTCTCTAATAAACGCCTTGCCTCTGATAAATGCCGAGCGCTCTGCACAGTCCAGTCAATGCTCCCGCCCACTGCGCGGGGGCCCTCTGGTTTGTTTCGGCAATGACGTAACCTGGATTTCTACTGAACGTGTCGAAGTCTGTCTCTCACTAACACGAATGTGGAGAAAAGTGTCATTTCACAATGCATTCCACTCCGAATGACGGTAAATTTATGAAAAATAAATAAAAACATCCACCCATCTGTTTTCTATCGAGTTTGTCACCAAAAAACTTCATTGCATTTCTCAGCATAGTTGAAATGTTGTAATGAGGAAAAAAAATGGTTTCAGAGCTTAGAAATGTATGAATCGCTGCTCATTATTATTCATCAGCTCCCCGACAAACATGCTCATGTCGCGATTCACATACTTGGACACGGACACCGCTTTTAATTTCACCCATATCTTGCGCTACCATTATGATCCAGCGGCCAAAAAGTTTCTTATTTAGAGCCGATAATCGATTTCATTTCACAGCCACGCTCTTCCATCTCGCAATTCCAGTTGTCTCGCAGACAGTTCATCCGTAATAAATCTGTTTGTACGAGGTGTCGGCTTCCCAGGTTGTGTTGATCCTTCCTTCCTTCCTTCTTTCCTCCCTTCCTTTCTTTCCTCCTTCCTTCCCTGTCCCGCTTCACTGGTTTGGTTTTCCCCTCAGTTGCTGACTCAGCATTGCCCTCTGGTTGCCAGCACTGGGTGCTGCATATTATTTCCTCCTGCCCAGTTAAAAATAAAAGGCTTAGCAGTGTCGCGCCTTGTTTTGCCGCTTGGCCCGGAGATTAGCTGGAATGTCCAACAGCCACAACACTTCAATTAAAAATAGTTGTGTACTTCTGCTCTTTGTACAATAGAGGGCGCTCTCTCATCAAACACAAAACTCTCGAGTTGACTTCTGCCTACTTGATGAATCTCTTGGGTACCTTATGACTATTTCGGCTTCTCTTCCTCCCCCAGGATCTTCTGGATCACTCCTGCACTTCAGGAAGCGGCTCTGGCCTGCCCTTCCTGGTTCAGAGGACGGTGGCTCGACAAATCACTCTCAACGAGTGTGTGGGTGAGTGTCCACTCGAAGTTGTTATTGACGGTAGCTCTGCGCGAGAAAATGGAGCCTTGCTCATTCATTTTAATGAGGCCTATATGTCAGCACAGTTGGAGGGGGGAGGGTGCACAACACAAACACACACACACACACACACACACACACACGCACAAGGAAAAGTACAGAAGAATTCTCACAACTGTTGAAAACAAATCGATACTGGATCTACGTTTTGCCCAAAGCAATTCCACATACTTTCTCCCCCCGAAGGCTTAAATCTCCATAAGACTGTACAAACTGTGCATCTCATACAATTCCAAACCTGCTTCTCATGTGCTGTGACTCATGCATAAGCATCGCCAACAAACTCTCATGGCTTACAAATAAAACAGATGCCAGTGTTGAGGTGAAAAACATCTTTGGATTGCCAAACAGGCCACTATTGTTGTTGCAACCAAGGAGGCAGAAATCAACTGCTGAAGAAATACGACTCCCCGGCGTCCTCCGTGTTGCGCGTCAATGTCATACAGATGATGTGGTCGGATTGGCTCAGCAGAGTTTAAGCGCGCACCACGGGTATGCTTATTACCTCCTCTGGAGGTCATAAAACACATCCATAGTACATCAAATTAGGGCTGGACAATGAATCAAATTCGAATCGACCTTGCAATGTTGGAGAATGTAATTTTCAAATCACAGAAGTTTTGAAGATTTGGAGAAAAAAAAAACAACGCAGCTTCAGACTTTTTTTTTTTTTTTTAATACATGTAGTGCCAAAACTGACCTGTGAGAGGCAGCATGGTGTCAAAGAGCATCTAAAATGCTTGACAAAAGTAATTTTTTTTTTTTTTTTGCGGTGTCTTCTAACTTTATTATACATTCCAATGACACTGACTGCGCTGTAAACTGGCTTCAACCACCATCACTTCATGTGTTTTTTTTTTTTTGTTTTTTTGCCCCGTGGCAGGTAAGGGCCGTTACGGCGAAGTGTGGCGAGGCCAGTGGCAAGGAGAGAGTGTGGCTGTGAAGATCTTCTCGTCCCGAGACGAGAAGTCCTGGTTCCGAGAAACGGAGATCTATAACACTGTGCTGCTGAGACACGAGAACATCCTGGGTAGGTCACCGACGATTTGTGAAATATCCCTTCAAGGCTCAATCAAAAGCCGCAGTTTCCTTTCTAAATGTTGCATTTTGTAAATACCATGATTCCAATCATGTCATTGATGTTGTCAAGCCTCATTTTTTTTTTCTTGGAAACAGTAATTCATTTTGTTTACCTTATTTAGCTTAATATGATGTCGTAAAGTTTGTGGTTAAATGAATGCCACTGGCGGTGTCAATTAAAACTGAGCATCTTTTGTGAAAGCGGAATTTTCTCATTCGAATGTACCCACTGACATAATTAAACTTTAATAACTGCAATTATTGTATCAGCACACTCTAGAAACCAAATCAGGACGTCGGTATTTGAATCATTATGGCGGCAATTAAGTATCATAGCGTATTTATAAAAGGATGAGTCATTTTGAGAGTAATTGTCCCACCTCGACCCCTCTTTTTTTTTCCGACTTATCTGCTTGACAGCAACAACGAAACGTACGCCGTTTTGCGCGTTCATTTGCGCCGAGCGTGACTCTGACGCCTTCTCTGTTCTCACCCCAGGCTTCATCGCCTCAGACATGACATCCAGGAACTCCAGCACGCAGCTGTGGCTCATCACCCACTACCACGAGATGGGCTCGCTGTACGACTACCTTCAGCTGAGTACCTTGGACGCGTGCAGCTGCCTCCGCATGGCGCTCTCCATCGCCAGCGGCCTGGCGCATCTGCACGTGGAGATCTTCGGCACCCAGGGCAAGCCGGCCATCGCCCACCGGGACCTCAAGAGCAAAAACATCCTGGTTAAAAAGAACGGCCAGTGTTGCATCGCCGACCTTGGTAAGAACAAGAAAATCCTTGCGTTGCTTGCTTGCGTTTCCGAGGCTGCCCGTTATTGTCCCGTATTTTCCGCACTATAAGGCGCTCCGGATTATAAGGCGCACCTTCAATGAATGACCTATTTTAAAACTGTTTTCTTATCCACGGCGCATATAATAGAAACTACAATAGTGGCTGCGGTTGCGCTACACATCCACTAGATGGTACTACGCTAAAGGGAATACAATACAATGCAATACAGCTTTATTTATACAGAACCTTCACAACCTCTGCAGCTGTAACAAAAGCCATCAGAACTGGTCACAAGCACAGATATGAAACATAAATACAAAACACTGTCGGCTTTTGGGAAAATTGAAGGCTTTTAAAGTGCGCCTTATAGTGCAGAAAATACGGTCCACTAAGGAAAAGACGAGTGAAGCATTAATTCATATGCAAGACACATCCGGACACATTTGACCACAGGGACAGTTTTCCGTTGTTCCAGGGTCCAATCTATATGTTCCTGCTGCGGAACAGTGTCAAATCTGGACTCGTCAGACCACAGTTTTGCTCCGGAATCCATTTGTTTATTCGAAGTACCCATCACGAGTCTGGAATCGGGGAAAATCCAGACTCACTGGATCATATGAGCATTTTAGCTTTGCTCCCAAGTCGGCCATCGCCGACGGTGATGTTGAGAGCGAAGAGAAAAAAAATGAAAAAAAAGAATGGGCAGTGTTGCATGCCATGCGTCACATGGAAGAATACAATCCATGTGCATTTGCTTTCATTTATGAGGTTAAAACTATGACTGAGGGGGTTTGAACCTCCAAGAAGACAAAGGCTGGATAACAGGATTTTATTTATTGCGTGCAGCAAAGGAAATAAATCTAATATTGTTCCTCTCGTCTCTCTACTTAGGCTCATTTGTTCCTAATTTAAGGCAAACAACCAGTGCTTTATGTTCCTTCCTGTGCCTTGGCTGTAAACACATTCAGAAGTGCACTTTCTCTAACACGCCAATGTTCCAGTCGCTCAATTAAAAAAAAAAAAAAGAAGCTCGGCCAGGTAGTGCGTGACGCGACGGGCGATCCTGACATGTCCACTGATGTATTAAATGCCACGTCGGATGACGCAATCTGGGCCGTATCGTCTCCGGGCCGAGGTGTTCTCGTGTCGGGCTACATCCTGTTTACAAAAACATCAAGTCGCTCAATGGAGATCAAGCGCCTTTTACGCGTTTGTGACGAAACACGGCCGTCGTCGTCCTCTAGGTCTGGCCGTCATGCATTTCCAAGACACCAACGAGCTGGACGTGGGCAACAACCCCAAAGTCGGAACCAAGCGCTACATGGCCCCCGAGGTGCTGGACGACTCCATCCAGATGGACTGCTTTGAGTCCTACAAGAGGGTGGACATCTGGGCCCTGGGCCTCGTTTTGTGGGAGGTTGCCCGGCGGACCGTCAGCAACGGTGCGTGTTCCCGCTCTCGCAAATTCTCTTCGGCTGTCTCGCCATCGAGCGAGAACCGGAATTTCGGCAACACGATGAACTGACACAGTGACCCCACGGGTTGCTTCATTTCAGAGCTTACGTACTTTTTTCTTTCTTTTTTTTTGGGTTTGAGTATGTCAAAGTGCCTGTGTTTTTCCCCCAAAGGCATCGTAGAGGACTACAAGCCCCCTTTCCACGACGTGGTTCCCAGCGATCCCAGTTTTGAGGATATGAAAAAGGTGGTCTGCGTGGACCAGCAGAGGCCCAACATACCCAACAGATGGTTCTCGGACCCGGTGAGTCATCCCACAAAGAAGTCCGATAGCTGGGCGGACCTCCGCTATTTGCGGGAGGGGGGTGAGGGACTGAGCCCTACCGTAAATTAGGGGAAATTAGCATCAATGTTCCGGCAACGTATAAAAACGAAAGAGAATGACACATTGTTCAACGTGAGTATGAAATATTTCTCAATGTTCTCGCAAACTGTGTCATTTCTTCCAAAATGTTCAATGGCTGAATGCTAACATATCATGTGAAACATCATCCAGAGCTCTTAGCATGTCCATTACAATAATTAGCAACATGCATGACCTTTTGATATATGACTTATTCTTCTCCCCCCCCCCCCCCCCCCCCCAGACTTTAATCTCCATGGCAAAGCTGATGAAGGAGTGCTGGTATCAGAACCCGTCGGCCCGCCTGACGGCGCTGCGCATTAAAAAGACTCTGACAAAGATCAACAGCTCCGTGGACAAAATGAAAACAGACATTTGAGCGTGCCCGGCGCCCAATCGGAGGCGCTGCTGTACTTCCCGGACGAACGCGCCCTTTCAGATGGGCCGCGTGCCCTTATAGCGGCACGGACCCGTATTTATTCTAAAATACTTGGCGGGACACATTTTGGCATCCAAAGATGGCTGACCGGGGCTCTTGGGGAATAGGATGTTAAATATGAAGCAGTCACAATGTGGGAGCTGGGTTTCGGCCATTACCAGGGAGTTGTTGCTTTGGTTTTATTTTTTGATCCTCAGTTTGGAGAACAGGTTCGCATTGAGTGACAAAGTGTTTTTTTTCTTTTTTTTTTTTCTTGGCTTTGTTTGTTAGCCTTGTTGCAAAAAAAAAAAAAAATGCTCATCACTCTTCCAACGTCAGCAGTCCTTTAAACAGTTGTACAGTTCTCAAGCTTAGCGTATGACCGTGCCGAATGATGTACGTGCTCTCGACGTGATCTTCCTTTTATTTGTGTTTGAGTTCTGCACAAAAAACAAAAACACGAAAGGAACACGTTAAAAATATCTGCAAGGTGATGCTAAGATCAGCCCTCTTCTCCGCTCTTAATGGAGGCCTGGACTGGAAGTTTGCCTTTATACCGTCTTAACATGTGCATTGTCAAGATCACGAAGTCAAACTTCAACCTTTTTTTTTTTTTTAACTTTTATTTTGTTAACATTTTATATCAGCTAGTGGTTTCTATTAATTAAATAGAAAACAAGTATATGACCTGTCTGGTTTGTCTTGACACTCATTTGTCTCTCTCTCTCTCATTAGGGCTTTGTATGTCATTTACAAATCTTCAACCCCTCCCACCCCACCCCCCTCGTGTCTTCAAAACCTTTTAAAAGTAACGGAATCACCGATGCCTCATGTAAGCTGAACCTGACGACTGCTGTCGTTTTAAAATGCTAACAGAGAGTTTCCAGGCCAGTAATGGCGAGCCGCCGCCATCAACATATGCATCAACAGCTGTTTGGACTTTTGACCGTCATCACATTCGCTGTCATTTAATCCATTATGCTCCCACACGGCTCGCTCGGAAAAGCCCCGCGCCCGCCACTTCCGTCGCTCTCCTTTAGTGTGCTCCGGTGCGTATCTCCTGCTGAAATTGCCTGCTGAATAAGCGAAAAAAAAAAAATTGGATGATTGCTTTTTACAAGGTGACACACATTGCCGAATGCTAAGTAAACATAAGCAACCGCCTTCAATGGTTTCCTCTCGGCGCTTGTAAGAACACGTGGACTATTCCGGCTGCAATCTTGACACTCATGTCCTAGTTAAACTGTCTTCACACACCAATGTTTTGTACATAGTGTCCAAGTGCAGCATATGTGTACTGCGTTTAATGAGCTGTCTGTCGGGGGGGGGGGTTGCTAGGAAACACATACATGTTCACAGTTGGATGCGCAAACCTCCCAGCTCACCCACCCACCCACCACCAACCACCAATACCCCACCTGCATGGGGGAGCAGTTTGCACAATTACTACTTTGCATACCTGTCAATAAATCAAATACTACTTTGGATGTGTTTTTAAAAAGGCCACTTGTTTTTTTTAAACAATGCTACCAGGTTGTAGTGTATATTTTTAAAGAAATATGTAAGAAATATTTTAAAATATTTATTGAAGAAAAATATACATATACTTTTTAAATATGTAAATGTTGGGATTTGCAATATACTGTGTGTATATATA
>NW_017805150.1:35723-62311 GCF_001891065.2 Hippocampus comes | reverse complement strand
ATGACCACGGTGAAGCCCCTTGCGTACTGCTCCAATTTATGTTGTGGCGCTCTCTCTCTCTCTCTCACTTGCTCACTCTCTTTCTCTCTCTGTCGCTTTTTTAAATATTCAAATAAAGCCGTCAGTCAATCAATCTAGTGGCCACATGCACGCGTGCGCACACACACACTCCTGATACATTATTGCGTGTGTGTGTGTGTGTGTGTGTGTGTGTGTGTGTGTGTGTGTGTGTGTGTGTGTGTGTGTGTGTACTGTATGCTTCACATGTCTCCATCAGTGGCCCAAGGCTGTGTAATCCTCTTACTTTCTCTCCCTGCAGGGGAGGGCTGCAAAGCTCTCACTCATTACGCCGCACACTTTCCTCCTGTCATTAATGTGTGTGCGTCCGTATGTGTGTGAGAAAAAGAGAGAGAGAGGTGTGTGTGTGTGCGCGTGTGTGTCTACGTACATGCCGCCCCGCGTGGACTGAGCAGAGCAGCAGCGGCCGGCCGGACGGAAGGAAGGAACCCATGCGGTCCTTGCCATGACTCGACCCGCCGAGCACATCCTTCACACGGCCTGGATTTTGCTATGTGTGGCTCATCTGAGCGCAGGTACCACACACACACACACACACAAACACACACAAGCGAACGCACTGGAGAACACGGTCTTTTTTTGGTGTGTGTATGACTCATGTACAAGCTTGACTGCTTTGTCTTACTGTCATTTATTGTTTCAATACTCAACATCGAAATGTCTTTGGGTTAGTTGACCTCATGCTTTGTCCCGTGGGTGTACTCAATTCCACGAGTATTGATTCATTTGCTTTGGACTGTAGTCGAACAAAGCCGGAATCGACGCTTCATATAGTTCACAACGCCGACAGTTTCGTGACGAAAAACAGCCGCTGCCGCGTTTTGCGTCGGCTGACCGCAGCGCTGCTACTGGCAATGATATGTGCGGCCGCACACGGTGGCGACGACGACATCACTCACTCATTTTGCTGAGAAACTTTGAAGTGAGAGCGTATGTATCGCTGTCAAGGGAGCGGGATGTCTTTGCCGTTTGCAGATTGAGCTCCGGTGAGTTTGTCGTTGATGCGAAGTGACAGAGAGCGTCACTGCCGCGTGTTTTACGTTGTTGCTGCGCCGAGTGGTTGCCTCACGGGTTACAACTTTGTTGTTCTATTTGTATACCAAAGTTGTGCTACTGGTGTGCAGAAATGTCATACAGTCAAAAAAAACAACTTGTAAGATAAGTATTGTCTTGTCCTGCTGCTAAGTAACAAACAAACAAAGACTTTGCCATTACAAATCCGGCTAGTTTATTCCATTCAGTGTTTTCATCATCACACTCTCACATCCTCTTCCATTCATTTTCCCTACAATTGTTGACTTGCTTTGCACCTGAGTTGTTGCCTGGCAACCGTCAGATTGAATGATCAAGACGTTTTGATGACTTTTTGAGCTCTTTGGATTACGCCAGCATGTTTCGGACCGAGACCAGCTCGCTGCAAAATTGGCCACAAATCTAAAGGTGTGCAGGTGTCTTCTTAGCCACCCCCTACATTGGGGTTGCAAAAATATCTCAAAAATATCATGGCAGTAGTCGCGGTGTGCAGGTGTCTTCTTAGCCACCCCCTACATTGGCGTTGCAAAAATATCATCATGGCCGTAGTGGCACATGCAATATGAGGATCTCATTTGAAAATATCCAACTTTTCACCAGGTCCCATATGTGTGCAAGGTTTGATGAGTTTGAGGCCCTCAAAATGGTAAATTGTTATGGTGAAGAAGAAGAATGACTACAGAAACAATAGCGACCTCTCAGTGGTCCCTGCTTGGGCCCTAATTAATACCTTCATCTGGTGGTGTTATGTGTTTCATATTCATCTGCCTTTGACCAATCAGATGCAACCTTAAATACTCAACAGTGTGTTGGGGCATTGTGATTTCCTAGGAATGGTGTATAAGTATCGTTTGGAAATGTAATATTGATTATTGTGAGACATCATGATCATGATCTCAGTCTTCGCATCACTGAATATCATTCATCACGACATTTGAGCAAATTTCGCCAAATGTACAATGAAAAAAATATTTCTAAAGTATGCATGGAACTCGGTAGCCCTTCACGTTCACCATGGCCCAAAAAGTAGTATCTCTTCGCTCCAAAAAGGCCGATGACCCCCAATCTTATGGTCACACAATTAGTGTCCGAGTCTCCCCGGAATTCCGCCGCGTTGCTCAAATTCCGAACTTTAACAGTCGTGCGCGACGGCAAGTTCACCGAAGGCTCCCAATATGTCCAGTAGTTGACGGAAATGACATCAGGCTTGCGGGTGAGGCGGCGATCACAGGCGGGCTTGTCAAACAAAGCCTGACAGCAGCTCCAAGTGGAACATGAGATTAGGTGGGTGTTAAACTAAGAGGCATTACGTACTTGTATTCCTCCGCAGCCGCAGCAGCAACAGCAGCAAATGCTTAACGCGGTTGCCATTACGCAACAGGTCTGCTTCCAAACTCGCTAACACTCCGCCAGGTGCACCTCGCAGGCAACCAACCAACAGGAGCCTGCGTGAAAAATAGCAAACACAGGAACAATAAAACTGCCCCCCCCCCCCAAAAAAAAGTGGTTCAAATTGACCCCTTTTTTATTTTATTTTTTTTTGGACACAAAAAGACATTCTTTTCTAACCCTTAAATGGGTTATTTTTGAAACCGCAGTGAAATTTTTTTTTGTTGTATTTATTCAATTTTATTTTGTCATGTGATGGCACAAAATTTAAAAAAAATAATAATCTGCATCCAGATGATTTTACATCGACTTAAAAACATTTTATCTGGATCCAGCTGTTTTATTTTGTGCAAACATCTGACGAAATAAAGTAAATTCAACACAAAACTTTTTTCACTGTTTGACCTCACAGCACAACCCAATTTGGATAAACAAAAGTCGATGCTGTAAGATGAATTTTTCATTTCAATCTGTACTTTTTTACCTTACCTTCACTTAAGTACAAGCGGTGAATCTGCACTACTTTTTTTTTTTTTTTTTAAATACGTTATCCGTGCTTCTACTCCGACCCAGCGCGCGAGTCCGCATCAGATCTGCTCGTGATTGTTTTCCGTTTTGGTTTCAGGTCTGAAATGCGTGTGCCAGCTGTGCGACAGCCAAGTGTGCGAGACGTCCGCCGACGGCGCCTGCTGGAACTCGGTGATGCTGGTCGAGGGTCGCGAGGAGACGCTCAAGTCCTGCCTGTCGCCGTCGCAGATGAGAGGGCAGCTGTTCTGCTTCAGCTCCCCCAACGTCTCCAAGAGGAACTGCTGCTTCACCGACTTCTGCAACAACGAGACGCTGCACTTACAGCCCGGTACGCTCACGCCTGTGAAACGACTTTTGTCCTGCAACGTGTCACCGGGAAGAATTTTTTTTTATTTTCCACAAGTCCGCACGATGATGAGCGGTTAGCAAATCTGTCTTGCGGTTCCACTTCAAATCCAGGCCTTCTGCTTTCCTGTGTGGTATTTGTTTTTTTTCCAGAATTTGCGTTTTTTTTCCCCCCTGTGTTTTATTCATTATATAGATTTTTTAAAATAATCGCGTGATGAATCGGCCATCCGAATTTTTTTTTTTTCTTTCGCAAACACCGGAATTTTTTTTTTTTTTTTTTTTGTAATTTTTTTCGCAAACACTGGAATCGGCGTCAAAAAAAATCATGATCGGTTTGGCTCTTCTACAAACATGCATTTCCACTTCATTTAAAGGGGTACTAAACGCAAGATGATTTTCAATATCATACCTTCCTGATCTGATGATTACTTACCATGCACCCAATTTTCAAATGATATCACCGCTCTGTATTAAATATAAAATACACACCACTAAAAACAGCTGGTAGGGAGGACGGTTTGCGGCAGAGTATATATGATCAAACCTACACGGCAAAGAATTGCATTTGTGACCGTCAAATCACATTTACAGATGTCGCGTCAGCAACGGCGCCTCCGATTAATTTGGTTATGGCCGTCATCGTCGTTTGTTCGTGTCCTTGCCCGGGCAGTCAATCGCTGAGGGATTTCCCACTCATTGTGGCCCCGGCGAGACGAGGTTGATGCTGATCCTGCTTAGATTCTGTGACATAACAGCGCTGGCACAGGGCATGGGAACATTTAGACACACACACACGCGGCGCACACACACCTATTTATAAATTTGAGCAATGCAAGCGGTATATGGTGGCCATCAGCCTGAGAAGGGCTCGTTACACCTGCAAGTTAGGCAACAGGAGTCACTGGAAACTGTCAAAAGGTCGGAGGGAATTCCTCATTGCAAAAGAAAAGTGTTTTTTTGTTTGCTGTCCATGATATTTGCATGATTTCGTCTTTTAACTTCATAACATTGAAGTTGGGACAAAGCGGATCAGTGTGACAGTCATGATCAGAACCATAATTGGATTAGTTATTTTGTGAGTAGATGCCCACAACACTATACAAGGAGTCATAAATTATAATGCAAGGCCTTGGAATTTTTATCATGTTGTTTTGCTAACCCACTTGCCTGGTAACTGTAGATGTAGAGCAGATTGGGTTACTTTTACCCAAGGTTGGGTTAAATGATTTGGACCCAGGAGATTGGGTTGAAGATTGGATTCTGGCGGGTTGAAAGTTATTATAGTTTACTAAATTTGGGGAAAAAATGTTTGCACTCAAAAAACACTCCATATATTTTAAAAAAATGAAGAAATAATGAAGCACTTCAAAAACTTGTTGTAAAAACCTATGAAAACAAAAACTATGAAGAAAGTTCACTTTTTTTTCAATTTTAGTTGTAATTATTTTTATTAGTTTTATGTAATAACCTCAGGAAAGAGTGTGTTTGGCGGTTCAACAGCAGGACTTGTACGGTATTTAGGCAAAAGGCGGACAAAGTCTTGGGAAACTGTGATGGAGTTCAACTTCTCATTGAGCCATCTGCACGTTCGAGCCAACAAACGCACGTGACGCGGGCAAACATTTTATGAGCACGAAACACCAGTCAAGTGTCACCGGCCATAATATTAGGGAACAACTTCAACTCTAATAAATGGACTGTGTGCAATGCTCCCCCAACGAGTGACCCCCCCCCCCCCCACTTGCAAGTTCTTCAAGATGCGAGCTGTTTGGGTGATTGTATTTATTTTTTTGCGCTTTGATTTGTGCACGCTGTTTTGTTTGTGTCCGCCCACAGAGCCAAATAAAGGTCAGGCAAGATTTGACGTTTGTTTTGTTTTTTGGCGATTGTTCTGCACGTGCTTTATAAATAAAACTGAGATGAGGCAATCGTATTTTTTTTTTAATTTGCCTTGGTTAAGCACGATCTGGATTAGGCTTGCGTATGACCAGCTTGCCTTGCCTTTGGTCACCAGAGAGGCCTTTGGAAACCGGCGACGGTGGCAGCAGGCTGCAGTTGGCCGCGGTGATCGTGGTGCCCTCGTGCCTGCTGTGCGTGGGCGTCGCGGTGGGGGTGTTGGTGGTGGCGCAGCGCCAGCGCTGCGTCTACAGCCGGGCACGCAAACATGACCCGGAGGAAGCCCTGGATGAACACATGCTCATGTCTCCTGACAAATGTCTCAAAGATCTCATCTACGACATGAGCACTTCAGGCTCGGGATCAGGTTGGCTGGTCTTCATTCACCATTTTGTATTCCATGCTGATATATTCTTGTCTTATTTTTAATGCTTCGTTTTAGTTTTTTTTTTCAGTGTATGGACTGTTTGTTGAGAAAACTATTGTGTAATGAAATTATTTAAACTACAATTTTCAAACGACAAGCTTATGTAGGATAATAACCGACAGACCAAAAACGGACATTTTTTTTCCTTTCCTTTGTTTAAAATTCGTGAACATTATTTTTTCAATTTACTTTTCGTTATTTCGTTCGCATTGGTTAACTGTAATCATCTCGTAGGGCTTCCACTGCTGGTCCAACGAACGATAGCGCGGACCATCGTCCTCCAGGAGAGCATCGGGAAAGGTCGCTTCGGTGAGGTTTGGCGAGGAAAGTGGCGAGGAGAGGATGTGGCTGTCAAGATCTTCTCCTCCAGGGACGAGAGGTCTTGGTTCCGCGAGGCCGAGATTTATCAGACCATCATGCTCAGACATGACAACATCCTCGGTTTCATTGCGGCTGACAACAAAGGTAACGGAACCTGAAACGGTACAGCTGGCTCCCTCTAGTGGCCGGCGAAAAATCACAAAAATTAAATGTTGATTGGAGTTTCTTTTTAATCCAGTACAATATATTCAATATGTACAGTTGTATTTAATTTATAACTACAATACACTATTTAACCTTTTAGAACCTTGAAATCAGATATTTTGTTATTTAACCTTTGTCACTATACAGTATTTGAGTCATTATTGAAGTACATTTTTTTATTTTCCTAAATTTTCGTGCAGGAATATATAATTGAGCAATATAGCATGAGAGAGGACGATGTGTGATCTCATCATGGTTGTGATTCGAATGACGGTCACAGCTGTGATATTGCTTTCATACAGCAGTTCAGTGAGTGCCCCTTTTTCATATCCCACAGCAATATGCGAAATCAAATTATGATTGGTTTTGTTTCTTTCATCAGTTATTCAACCTCGCCAAAACAAATAGTTCCGTATTATACAATAGACTACAGCCGTCCTCCATTGTGGGTTCTGGGTTCTCGGTCCTGCTATTTTGCGGGTCACCACTGTCATATAACATCGAGACAGAGGAGAACGATAGCTGGTAGCTTTCTATTGACCACGTACGGTGTGTTGCAGACAACGGCTCGTGGACGCAGCTGTGGTTGGTGTCCGAGTACCACGAGCACGGTTCGTTGTTCGATTACCTGAACAGGTACACCTTGTCGGTGGAGAGCATGGTCGTCATCGCTCTGTCTGTAGCCAGCGGCCTGGCTCATCTCCACATGGAAATTATTGGCACACAGGGAAGGTGTATCAGATGCACACACACACACACACACAGCACTCAACTGCCACCATAAGAAACATATTGGCAACTTCATCCATTTGCGTGCAGCACAACAGCTAAATGCTGCTTCACCATGTTTACTTTGAACTCTGGGCTCCACTAATTTAGCCGTTTCTGCAGACCTCGGAGCTCCATTGGAGTTATCCCCCCTGAAATGAATCAGGGCCTAAACCATTCACCTATTTATAGACCAGTGGCAGGATTTTAAAATCTTTGTTCTGATGTCCTTGTTCTGGTCAGAATAATAATCTGCTCTGTTTGCAGGGAAGCCAGCCATCGCTCATAGAGACCTGAAGTCAAAGAATGTGTTGGTGAAGAAGAACGGCACGGCGGTCATTGCCGATTTGGGCTTGGCCGTGAAACACGACTCTGGCACCAACAGCATAGACATCCCCACCAACCACCGAGTGGGAACCAAGAGGTTGGACATACGTCACTGACCGCACACTAGCACGATCCAAAAACAGCATTCAGCTATCCAGGATGGAAAGTGCAAGGATGGACTTTCGCTTCATGTTTAACTCCCAGGACGTCAATAGTCCTGTTGCCTTCTGCAGGTACATGTCCCCTGAAATCCTGGACGAGACCATCAACATGAGCAACTTCGAGTCGTTCAAGCGGGCCGATATCTACTCGTTGGGTTTAGTGTACTGGGAACTGGCCAGGAGATGTTCAGTCAGAGGTGCAGTGCCTTCCGCCATTCTCACATTCCACGTTTTCATGGTTCAAAATTCACCGCAGTCTTTTCATGCAGGACTTCACGAGGATTTCCAGCTGCCTTATTATGATCTGGTGCCTTCAGATCCCTCGGTGGAAGACATGAGGAAGGTGGTGTGCGAGCAGAAGCTGCGACCAAACATTCCAAACCAGTGGCAGAGTTGTGAGGTGAGCTTTTGAATTCAGCAGCAATAATCATTTTCATGCTCATTCTGCAATGGCCTAAAATGCCAAAAGATGGCGCCAAAGTCATGACCATATTGAGCAGCAGTCATTTGTGTCAAGGAACGATGCTGAAGTGATACATCTCCACTGAGAGAAAAGCTATGGAGTGGTGGAATTAAGTTTAGCCTGGGTTGTTCCAAGAAATTACAGAGTTTTCGCTGCATGTGCATTTTTCATTTGTACAACATAAATGTTTCTATTGTGTAAAATGAAAAAAAAAAAGCCTCATGTTTCTGTACGTACTGTGTTGACAAGCTAGGCTCTGCGCGTCATGGGCAAACTGATGCGAGAATGCTGGTACGCCAACCCCGCCGCCCGCCTCACCGCCCTGCGGGTCAAGAAGACTGCCGCTCAGCTTTCCGCCATCAGAGACGTCAAAGAGTAGATTCATTTGTTAGCCCGACGATGGGTTAGCGATGGTGCTGCTGGATTGGGACCACCCCAGGAAGGTACCGTCCCGGGCCCACATGGTCTTCAGAATACAACCACAGAGAGTCGATTGAGGTTGTTGTCGGTGCCAAAGGATAATGGGAGATGCCTGTGGCAGCTTAGCACCACTGTTATGGTTATTAGAACCAAAAAGGTTGTATTAAAAACATAATGTATAAACCTTTGCTACCTCGCATATTGAAGTGCCGGAAAATTGCTCCTAGTCAGTCACCTTTGTTGTGCCATGTCTTGTAGCGAACACAATGTTGTAAAAGGTAAGTAGCGTGCTATTTGCAAAGGTTACTCAGTCAGTCAGCCATACTTACCGTACTCTTAAATGGCACTCGCATAGGACATCTCGGACAATGTGCATGTTTATTTTGAAATTAAATGTCCAAACTATTTGTGGAAAGAGAGGCACTTTGTATTTTGCACCCCAAATCAACAGGGAGCAGCAGTGATCCAGCGCCCCTTACTTACTTCTTTCAAAGAAGATGTATGGCAGCGGAATCTCAAATAGTTAAATACAATCCTTTCCGTGACTCGGATCAACATGCATTTGATTTGGAATTTTGAAGGATTTTTTTTCAGTCGGAAATAATTGAACCAGGCTTCATTACATTTAAGTCCCTGTAAAGTGAAAATAAATATGTCGTGTAAATTTGACCTACCCCAAACAAGTGATATTAACAACCCGATTGAATTTGTAGGATTAAAAAATAAAAATAAAAATCAGCAAATATATAAAAGGAGCCTTCAAAATTATGAAAAATGAAATCCGGCCTTGCTGAAAAAATTTGTTGCAACTTTGTCTAGCGACTAGTGACTTTTTATTGAAAATATAGTCGCTTAAAGCCTTTGCTGGCTCGAATATACCCAAATGGGTCATTGCGAGGCTTTTCACACCACAATGACACTCGCTAATTTGCAAGCTAACAACCTGAGTTGCTAGCAATTAGCTCCATGTCAAGCTAACAGGCTGAGTTGCTAGCAATTAGCTCAATGGCAAGCTAACAGGGTTCTGGGGCTCCTCACAGGCGGTGGATGGGCAGCAGCTTCATCCGCAGCATCACCTTCTCATTTGGAAATTAAAATAACGACACTGAGGTGTTTTGTAAATTGTGATATCCAGGGAAGATTAATTTTCGAGTTGTAGGCACAGTTGGCTAGCTACGCGCTGTGGCGATACACAGCAGTGTCTAAAAATTGTCCAAGATGAAAATTTATCAAAGTTTTTTGAGATGTTTGACTGCTTTGACTGTTCAGTCAATTTAACTTAACGTAAATGCGGGTCCCACCTCAAAAACAAAGAAATGTCTTCTTCATGTGCAGCCCTCTGGCCATCCTAGCTCACTATTGCCTCTTGATGATTGGAATTACAAGACAAGTTCGCCTCTTAACTTCAATGAGTGAAGAATGTTACAAAAAAGTCTTTTCTTAAGACTTGAACATCACACGCTGTAAGAATGTTTAAAAGAGATTTTGCACAGATGTAAAAGCATTCCGTTGCCGAAAAGAGCTGAGTGCTAGTTTTTGGGACAGACCGAAGCTCATCCATGAATGTGAAATGTATGTTTTGTTTTTGTTTTTTTTTTCCACTGTGTGTTTTTATTTTAACTGTCAAAAACCAAAGTTGCCTGAAAACCAGACAAATGTTATTTGGAGTAGGGAAAACATCGCCTAAGGCTGCTTTAGGAGAACACCACGTATGTAAGAGTACTTGAAAAGGATGTTGGAGAAGGGAAAGCGCACATTGGTACTTTGGGTGTGTTTGGACTTCAACATTGAACTTGAATCTCTGTGGCGTTTGTTTGTAGTTTCCAACCACACTGCGTTTATCCAACCATTTATGTGCACTTGTATTCAATTCAGCAGGAACAGGACAGATTTCCATGCCTGCATTAAAAGAGGACATTGATAAATGTAGCACATGTAAAGCATATTTTTGCAGCTTTTTTTTCATGGTAGCATGCTAAAGGAATCCAAATGCAGTATTAACAAATGCACTTTTTTGGGGCGGGGCGGGTGGGGTGGGGAGGGGGCTTGATTTTTGAATCATTGCTATCAAAGCTTTAATCTTCCATTGTGTCAAAACGGCTTTTCTATGAGAGACAAATATGCAGTCTTGAGATCAGAAAGTCATTGTAAAGTGGAGGGATTTTGAATGTGCAAGTTCTTCGATAATCTCTTGTCAGGAATACAAATCATTCATGTCATTCATGTGACTGTAGACCCCCAAAGTTCAGAATAGCAGCCCATACTTGGAGTGGCCCTCGATGAGTTTTTGAAAAATAAAAATGTGAACTATAAACTCGGTGGTCTTAAGTTGTAATAAAAGTGTTCACCACTAGATGGCAGACATTGCTCACCAGTGCCTCCAACCCTTAAGACTGTCATTGTGCATCAAAGAAAATGCTGTTTTACCGATAAAATAGGCAGCAGATTTTATTTACGCAAAATTTAAATGCAAACCATCTCTGTTTGCTGAGAGACGCCGTCAGCCATAACAGATTTCAACATAAGTGGCCACTACAACACCCGTCTCAAAAGTACAAAACAACAGAACCAGTGACGGTTCGTTTGAAGTCAGTAAGGACTCCAAAACATGGATCTACACGAGCGTAACAATGTTACAAATGCATGCGGTGGCTTTATTGGACAAGTGGCTGTTGTGTGTTGGTGAGTGATTTGGCCTATTAATTTGCCGATTTAGATTTATTTATTTTTTTTTGTATAACGTTCAATACAAATTCGATCAAAACATTATTTCTTGCACTGAATGTTTGGTTGCTGTTCAGCAGTTTTGTGCCATCTTTGAATGGGGAATGTTATCCAAGAGAGCCTTTTGCACAAGGAAAAAAAAAAAACAAGCCAGCAGGCTTTGTTGTTGAAGAGCGGATCTTTTAATTATGCATTTGAGACTTACGATATGTGATATTGTTCTGTACAGTGGTTCAATAAAAAAAAAAAAAAAGACACATTCACATATTTTGTCTTGAGAGGCATTTTTGCATGCGGCCCCATCCATTGTTTAAGTTGCCCATCCTTGCAAAGAGCATTTCTTTCTTTCTTCTCGTTGTTTTTTTTGTTTGTTTGTTTGTTTTTGTGGTCCCCAAGGGTACCAGAATGGAAAACAGAAAAGATATGAAAAAGGTGGCCCTGGAACTTGAACTCTTGGCAACTTGTGCAGGTGGTATGTGCGTATCCATCCTGACTTGGTCAGCGCAATCAGGCTAAAAAAAAAACAACAATTAGAAAGTGCGACGGAACAGATTCACCACGATGCGCAAACTGTTTAATTGTAGTCGTGAAACATAGTCAAGTAGCTGTTTTTACATTACCTTTAAAAGGGTTTAAAGATTGCAACAATTTGACCCCGCTAATACAATTTTCACTATTTCCTATGATTAAAAAAAAAAAAAACAAAAAACATTCAAAATTCTAGTTTCAAACATATTGGACATCAATAAGATAAGAAAACCTTTATTAGTCTCACAATGGAAAAATTCAAATTCACAGCAGCAAAGTTATGAAAGGAAGAAGTAGAAGAACAAAATCCAGGAGCTGCTGTAAAGGCAGCCACTCTCGCGGTGCCATCTTGAAGGATCAGACTGTGTTTGACTTAGGCTGTTTCAATTTATTCACAAATGAGTATTATGTCTTGTCTTGCATTATTTATTAAAATCAAGCCAATCGTGTTTTTTTTTCTGAGTGAGGAATATGTGGTCCCTTTTTAAAAAAAAAAAAAAAGATGTGTGGTTTTAAAGGCTCATCGTTGTTTCACAAGGTTTAGCACAGGCGCACGCGGGCAACTCTTGGATTATTACCGGCCGTGACTCATTCTCGTCTTTCTGTTTTCTTCTTAAATTCGCGATGCGAGGACGTCCGTTAGACATGAAACCGGGCTTGCAGTCGTCAGCGCCGCATTGATTTGAGTCAAGCTGAAATGTGGTTTGAGTTGCTGCTTGCGTAGCATTTCATGGGAAACATCTTTTCAAGGTCTTCATTCATATTAGAAACTTGATTTGGGTTTTTCGGTACTTCTGCGCAACAGAATGACCTCATATAAAACCGCTGTGTTCTCTTAGATAATACAATCGTGGTTCCCCCCCAAAAAAATTGGTAGTTGCCGACGTCTTGCCGTGTCCTGTCTGTCTTTCATTGTGACAGCATCCTGGTTGCGCTGGAGGAACATTTTTATCTTGATCAGACTTGAGTTTTGTTTCACGTTTCCCCTTTTTCATGTCAACTCCTGAGGGGTTTTTTTTTTTTTTTTTGTCCACCCGGTCTCGTCAGACCCGTTGCTCGTGTCCACCATTCCGCTCCCTCCTTGCACTCGCGTCTTGTGCAGGTGTACTTTGTTGTCTCGGGCGTTTGCTTGCTTGGTTTCGTTCGGTGTTTGCGGGTTCGTTGTTGCTCTCATGTGTCACGTAAGCGTTGTTCTGTTGTTTTCTTTTGTTTGTAATGTTCATCTTATTCCATGAGTTTCTTTGTCACTTTGAACGTCGCTTTTGTGTTTTCAGTACTTAATACTGGACACAGGGATTTACGCGTGGACGAAGAAAACATCTTGCAGTTTCCATTGTGCAGATTCCTAATATTGTAGCCGCACGTCCTACATGACGTGAACATATTTATTCAAAGAACAAAAAAAAAACAGAGGCTTTGATTTACTTCCAAAAGAATATGCATGTGGATTTTCCTCAATCCGATCCAGCCCGTACGGTGAGACTTTGATCGTGATGATGCCATGAATATTTTGGGGGCTCTCAATACAGGGAGTGACACAGGAGGATGTTTTGGGGGGACCAGGAGGGAGGCCTTCAATAAATCTTCCTTTTGATCGTCCCTATAAGGCGGGTGAGCCTTTCTGCATGGAAGAATGCAGCTAAAACCTTCTGAAGCTTGCAGGTGTTTGTCACGCTTTGCTTGTTTCCGACACTCGGTGCATCAAATCGCTGAGACTGCCCAAAAGGAGACAATAACTGTCTTAAGTCAAATGACTGACCCCCATGCTTTATTTTCCCATCAGACCATGCGTTTGCTAGTACGTAAAGAAACTTTACAAATGAGATCAGTAGGTAAGCAGCTTAGAAAAGTTGGGAGTACCTTGGCAAAAAGTCAACTTTTAAGTTCATTTTAAATGTAAACATACGACTACCGGTAATTTAATTGTAGCTGTAAAAAGTGTTCATTATTTATTGAATCTAAAACAAGTAGTAGTGGTGGGTTCGATCTCGGCTGTGGCCTCCTTATGTGGAGTTTGCATGTTGGACCCGGGTTTCCTCCGGGTATTCCGGTTTCCTCCCACATTTCAAAAACATGCATGGCAGGCTAATTGAACACTCCAAATTGTCCATTGGTATGAGCGCGAATGGTTGTTCATCGAGTCAAATGACTGACCCCCATGCTTTATTTTCCCATCAGACCATGCGTTTGCTAGTACGTAAAGAAACTTTACAAATGAGATCAGTAGGTAAGCAGCTTAGAAAAGTTGGGAGTACCTTGGCAAAAAGTCAACTTTTAAGTTCATTTTAAATGTAAACATACGACTACCGGTAATTTAATTGTATCTGTAAAAAGTGTTCATTATTTATTGAATCTAAAACAAGTAGTAGTGGTGGGTTCGATCTCGGCTGTGGCCTCCTTATGTGGAGTTTGCATGTTGGACCCGGGTTTCCTCCGGGTATTCCGGTTTCCTCCCACATTTCAAAAACATGCATGGCAGGCTAATTGAACACTCCAAATTGTCCCTTGGTATGAGCGCGGATGGTTGTTCATCGCAGTGTGCCCTGCGATTGGCTGTCAACCGGTTCAGGGTGTCCCCCACCTACTGCCCGATGACAGCTGGGATGGGCTCCAGCATGCATCGTGACCCTTTTGAGGAGAAGCGGATCAGAAAATGGATGGAGGGATAATATTGTTCACACATGGGACACTGAAAAGTTGATCTTATTTGATGCAGTGTAAACGACTGTGGCGCAGAGCACATACACTTGTGTGCTCACTGTAGTGTGACACCAAAAAGAGAACCTCTTTATTCCTTTACATTCACTTTTATTGTTTAATTATGTTTTCAAACAAAACAGCGCTATCGTTTATCAACAAAGCTAAAGGAGGGCAAACAAGTTGGAAACGAATACAGATGACCCCCGTTTACCTGCGGTTCGTCACCTGCACATTCGCCTGTTGGCAGATTAAAAAAAAAAATGTACCGTAGCTATTACCTGTATAAATTTTTTGAACAACACCTGTTTTATAAGTGAATGTTTGTCAAAGAACATTTCTTTTCGGTTGACAGGTCACGATGCGCGGGTGCGCACGAGCGCCTCGCCACGTCAGTTGACGTTCACATCCGCTTTGACGCGTTTCGGCGTTCAGACGCGGCGTACGCGCACGTACGCTCACGCGCACGCCCCCGTCAAACAGCCCACGGCTCGGCAGCTGCAGCACGACGATGCTCTGAAACGCCTCCGCGTCTTTCGGGTCCGACTCGATCCCAATTTTCGGCCCCCCCCCCCCCCGCGCCACCTCCACCTCAAGTCCGCCATGAACCACGCCCCCGTCAAACAGCCCACGGCTCGGCAGCTGCAGCACGACGATGCTCTGAAACGCCTCCGCGTCTTTCGGGTCCGATTCGATCCCAATTTTCTGCCTCTCCCCCCGCGCCACCCCCGCTCCCGCTCCACCTCCACCTCAAGTCCGCCATGAATCCCGGCGGACGTCCATCCCTGGCCGGCGGCGCCGAAAGGAAGAAAAGCTCGCTGTGGTACAGACGCTCACTGAGGGGCAGCAACGACCACCCCAGACACCGACACAGCAGCGACTCTCTGCCCAGAGCGGCCAAGGTGAGACTTAATAACACTTCCGTTGTGATTTTCCTAAACCAAACTTGTTTTTACAACCACGTTTAGGCTTGACTTGTATCGAAAGTACCCAGTCTGGAAAAAGTCAGCCGACAGATATGCTTACACGTGTAGAAAACCGCTTCTGTATCGACTCCTTGACCGAAAAGTAAATGAGCAGACTGAATTTTACTGACAAATTTAAAAAGCAAAACTAGATTTCTACTAGAAACGATGAACAAGAGCTGCTTTGATTATTTTTAAAACCGTGAGCGAAACAGTAGAGAAAGCACCTGGCGAATTGTAGGCAGGAAAAAGGTGTCAGAAAATAAAAATAAAAAAGTAAAAATACAGATATCTACTGAAATGTAGTACTGTAATCAAGTATTCATACTCAGTTACCTCCCATCTCTGGATTTAATAGCTTATTTAAATTGCCATACATGTGAATAAAACTTGTGTGAATCATAAGTTAAAATAAAAAAAGTACACACTGAATTTGGCTTATGCAGAAGCGATCCAAACAATTCTAGTGATGCTGAAGGATAATTTTGTCAAGTTCGATATTGAGCAGCAGATTATCCCGGATTTGCCGTCAAGTTTTCAAGTAATTGCCAACAGCAGTGTGAATATGTGGACCAAAAGCTCCTGATTTGTAAAAAAAAAAAAAAATCTCATTTGTTATGTAACACGGTGGTGTTACAAGAAACCCCCCCCCCCCACACACACACACACACACATGCACACACTCAACTGTGACCCTTCTTGTGATGCATTTAATTTGTACAGCACATTCATATATCATTGTGAGCGCTGAAGTCTTCATGGCATTTCAATATTGAACTCGAATGTGATAATTGTACAATACATGCATCATTCTTGATTTTGCATTTCTTATTTTGCAGCCGAAACAATTCCTGGTAGACTATTCCGATCCGCAAAGGTAAACCATCACAGTTCTTTTGATCCGATTGATTTATTTTTGAAGATGAAATGTGTTGTGTACAAACTGTAACCTTGACATTTGACATTTTCTCTTGCACAGAATCACAATTGTCCTGGAAAAGGAAGACAATGACACCTTTGGATTTGAAGTTCAGGTACCTCTTACCCAGGAATCTCTTGGAGGGGGCGTGAAATTCTTCGAAGGACCCCTCGTAATCTTAACGGCAATTAAACATAGCGACTACATCAACACTAAAGGCCGTCGGAATGAAGAAATTGGCCATTTTTTTCCGAAAAAGGTTGTAATACTACGATAACAAATTCATGTCATTTCAACCTTTCAAAAAACCTACACATACATTGTTGCGATAAAAAGTCATAACCTTATGGCAAAAGGTGCATTTTTTCCAACATTAAGATGTAATATGTGTATTGTTGTGGAATTAAAGTCAAAATTGAACAAGGGTTGAACATGTAACAAAGTACATTTTAAAAAAATAATAAAAATACTTGTTTTGTTCGAGAATGGCTGACTCTGGAAAACATGTTTAAACTCTTGAAAAAAATCAAATGCCTTTTCTGAAAAAAGTCAAATTAACCCTAATTACTGTAATAATATGCTCCGCCCCCCAAAAAACAAAAACCCCCAAAAAAACAAAAACAAAAAAAAAAAAAAATATATATATATATATATATATATATATATATATATATATATATATAAATTTTCAGTCAATATAAAATATCTACACAAATGTTCACAATGTCAGGTTTTTGTGGTTGTTAAAAAAAAAAAGACAAACATTTTTTTCCCCCCATTAATCTGACCTCCAACCTGTCTAACTTCATTGAAAAAGAAACTATATTTTAGAAAGTGGAAGTCAAAATAAACAACTGAGAAAATAAATGTGGTTTCACAAGTGCACACACCCTCTTGACTGGGGAGATGGCTGTTCTCGTAAATAAACCCTCCCATTGAACGGTTCCAAATTGCAGATAGTGTTAGTGCAAAACATTCGGGCTTCACTCAAAGCAGCTGTTTTTTTTAAAATTTATTTTATTAATTTTTTTTCATGAAGTTTTCCGTTGTTGCAGACTCACAGCCTGCAGCTGAGGAGCAGCTCTGCCGTGGAAGTGTGCACGTTCGTGAGCAGGGTGGAGGACAACAGTGCTGCAGAGACCGCCGGCCTGACCGCAGGTGAACGGGCCCACTTCCTCTGAAATGTTCGACCTCATTTTACCTTTTTGGTTCTCATCCTTTTAGCGTAGACTGAGTACAACTGCACATCCGATATGAAAACTGTTTTCAACAGGCTTTCCAGACACGTCGGCCTGATTTTTGTTTGATTGAGAAATAATGACATGATAGGCAGCAGCATGGCAGATTTTGAATTTCTAAAAGGTTGTGACAGCAACATCAAGATTACTCTAATAGAGAAAATCATAAGCGAGCACGTTAGTCTGAGACGACGCTTTCCTTCGCTTCCTCTGGTCCATGTCTAGTGTGGTGCAGATTTTGAATTTCTAAAAGGTTGTGACAGCAACATCAAGCTTACTCTAATAGAGAATATCATAAGCGAGCACGTTAGTCTGAGACGAGGCTTTCCTTCGCTTCCTCTGGTCCATGTCGAGTGTGGTATAGACCATGTCACCAAACAACACAATGACTACTTATCACCTTTTTAATGGGCCCACTGACTAATTACATTGAAGTTTTAAGACACCCGTGATGCTAATTAGAGGACCCAACTTGGTTGAACCTGTCACAGATTATTTTCAATCTTTTCTCGGGTAATCATCGTTTTTGTCCAGGCCTGTATCATAAGTTTGATTCTGTCGAAGCACAATTCCAAAAGCAATGTCTGAATTTCATTGGTTAATTTTTCCACAGGACTTGTATCGAAACAGTTTTAGCTGCACGGGTGTGATTGATAACGCGACCAGTGACCGTATTTCTTGGCCTACAAATGCTTTTTGTGGTCACGTCCTCATCCCTATCACCACTCACCATCACAGGAGATGTCATCATCACCATCAACGGCGACAGCATCGAAGGTTTCTCTCATCAGCACATCCTCGATTTGATCCGAGGATCGACCAACAGTTTAAAGTAAGTCAACATGCGCTGCATAGTTTTGTTTTTTTAAACATGTCAACCAATTAAAAAAAAAAAAAAAATCATCATGTCAAAGACGGCAGACAGAGGAAAAAATGAGTATGTGTGATTAGCACCCAATACTGTGTGTACTCCAGTTGACCAACACACCAGAGGGTATTCAGTGAAAGTATCGGTAGTCTTCGAAAGATATGTGATAATCGGGCCAATCAAACCCCAACAAAGCACAATCTAGAGACTCATTAAACAAATTATGGAGTCCGTGGATCGGCCGAACTCAATGTTCCACACGTACATCATATCTTTGCAATACGTAAGTATTGAACAGGTTTACCATTTACCATAGTAACCAATTACCGAGCAGATCAGGAATGAAAAGTCTGTTTTAACACACCCACCTCAGAGGTAAATCTGTTGGTCTTTTAGATATTTAATAATCGGGCTGACCAAAACGGCACACCACATACATAGCGATGTCCGCACCAACAATCAATCAATCTTAAGTTTGATTTTAACCACGCACGCAACTATTTGCACTCATAAGTGTTGTGGGCCCTAAACTTCTTCCAAGCAAATCAGGAAGGGAAAAAAAATCACACATAACACACGCCGAGCAACAAGATAATCAATCGCTCATGATAATCTTTTATCAACATCTGATAATCGGTCCAACCAAAAACGACGTACTGCAAAATGGATGTCTGTCATATGGCCTTTTATGGAGTTTGTGGATTGGCCAATTTGAATTTGCGATGGTAAATACTGAACAAGCTTAACACTTGCGACTGTTGCCGCCGGATTATTTTTTTAATACATCCAAGAATCTGCACTCTTCTGACTTTCTTTGGGAGCAAGAAAAATTATGAAATTGGGGCCCGATTGTTGATGAGCGCCTGTTCTCCATCCCAGGTTGGAGACGGTCTGCGGCAGTGTGGTGAAGTGGATCGAGCTGGAAAAGAGGGTGAACCAGCTTAAGGTGACTATCTCGCTCACGCTTAAACCAGGACAAAAGCAACAGATTTGTAACTCTTGTTTTTTGTTGTTATTGTTGTTTTGCTTCCTGCATAGCAATCGTTGAGTGAGAAACTGTTGGAGCTGCAAGCGCTTACATTACGGGAACAACGCCTAATCGGAGGTGAGAGGGTTCGGCTCAGCTGTCAGACCACAGCACTTCCTTTTTCACACGCGCTCTCATCTGTGCAGTCGCGTGATGGGAATTGAAGCATGAACTTGACATGTATGGTAATCGCCCACGTGTTTGCGCTGTACTATTCACAAGTTCACTTATTTGAGGCATCACAGAAAGAATTAAAAATGAGGCTGTATAGACCAGGGCTAGGCGAGTCTGGTCCTAAACAGCTGCAGTCCCGCCGGTTTTAAGTGTCCACACCCGATTCAAATGATCGGCTCATCAGCAAGTTTTTCAGAAGCTCGATAACAAACCTGATAATCAAAAATGCAAATTAGCATCAACAATGCCCAATAGCATTTTAGGGCAACTCACTGCAGGGCTCTGTCCCAATCCCACCAAATATTGGCCGATGACTGTCTGATGATGATGTTGTTCCCCTGAAAAATGGATTGGCTCGCAGATTTTTTAAGTTTTCACTCACCGACACTTTCCTGTCTTTCGTCTGCAGGCACTTTGAAAGAAAGCAACCTCTCAACAGATTCTTCAGAAGTTCAGAACTCCCCCATGGGCCACCGCAGCTTTCGCTTTTCCAGCGACAGCAGCTACAAGGGACTGGTGACAGACGACAGTGACCAAGGAAGCGTGTTCGGGGACCTGAGCTCACCCAGCCCCTGCGGCGCAGCCAGCGCCACCCGAGAAGAACACTTCTTCCCGCGCAAGTATTCGTCCGGCTCCAGTCATTTCCATCACACCATCGGGCGATCCAGCAGCTCCAGTTTGGCCAGCAGCAGCGGCAGCAGCATCGGCTCGCAGTCTCCTACCTGGGATCGAGCTAGGATCACCTCTTTGTTTGGTACCTTGCCCAGAAAAAACAAACGGACCAACGTTCGGAAAAACATCCTCAAGTTGATTCCAGGACTGCATCAGAGGTCGGTAGAAGAAGAGGAGAGCTAAAGGGGTCGTTGCGCCACACCGCCATTTGCGTGACAGTTTTGGAATTTCAAAAACAAACAGCTCAGGATTGGTCGAGAAATCGGTCTAAATAATGAAAAACTGGACAATCTCATTCTTAAACAGGTACATGAAATCTTATCTAACAATTTAACCAATCATTTAAATGCGAGACCTCATAGAAAACGCGGGAAAACATTGTGCGCTGTTACAGCTCTGATAGTGTGTGGTGTACTTAAGATGATCCACAGGACAACATGAACAGAACCGTATTCCCACCGACAAGCACCAGTCTAATCCCTGATCAGATTGGGATGAAAAAATAAATAAATCACTCATAATACCCCGCACCACAGGATAATCGGTCACGATCATTTTTTCAGACCCCTGGTCACCAACGCGCACCTCACACAATGATTCCTCCATTGACAATCAGGAGTCTTCAGACAAAAAAAGTTTGCTACCAAAACTGACCCGTGAGGGGAGATCAAGGATTAAAATTTGTTCTTTTCACACCAGACCCACACCAAAAGATAATCACACCACACAACTATTTGTACAGGCACGTGTCCCCCAAACCAAAAACCTGTCATACCCAAACTCACCCGGGTGACTTTTCCAAGCACAGCAGGGCTGAAAAAAAAATCACTCAACACATCTAACATCACGGGATCATCGGTCAGACACATCTGATAATCAGACCGACTAACGGCACACTTCACGATATCCCCACTGACAATTCCGACTGCTCTCAAACCAGAAGTCGAGTGGAACTCCCGAGAGGAACGTTTTCCAAGCAGATCAGAGACAAAAAGTCACTCTTGACAGTCCACAGTACGGGATATCCGATGGAGACATCCGATCATCGAGCCGATCAATAGCAAAGCTCACGTGCGCACAAAAACTCCAATGACAATCATGGATCTCCTCCCCTCCCAAAAAATGACTCGTACCAAGTCTGCCCTGTGCGAGACTGATGAAGAAATGCTCAGATTATCCGTATGTGGCTACCCTGCCGTTCAGTGTTTTGAGTACGTCACCAAACGGCAACGGTGGACGACAATCGGAATGTTTACGTTTCAACCTAGTGGTGGTTATGTTCATGTACAGTTCGTGATCACTATTGGCTGTTTATACCGGACTCTTTGTGTTTTGTTTTTTCCACACCCAGCCTCCACCATGTTCACTGATTTGTAGCGGGTGGCACAAAAGCATTATGAAAACTTGTTTTGAGCGTGCGCCGAGTGTAATCTTCGCAAGTTCACAATTGTTGTCGGATGTCAAATTCCGCAGCATCCTACTAGCTTGAATAAAAGACCGAATGCATTTCCTGCTTTCATCGGAACGTAGCCGCTCTACATGTCTGAGCCACAAAGGGATTTTTCGCATAGCAACCGGAGTCGTATTTAGAACCAATAAGGGACTCTTGCGCGACAAGAGATACAGGATGTGGGTAAGGGAGATGTGACTGCTTCTGTTTTCATTTCCAAATGAGTTCAGAACTGAGTGGCCTTTGATCTACGCATTTCACTTTCAGTGAAGCGACTTCATTTACTTCAACATAGCTTCTTGGTCCCCAAATGCCAAAGATCTACTTAAATGCTCTTCAATTCATTTCAGCAGAGTTCCTTACCACAAAGAAGGCGCTACATCACGGCGCAAAGCTCCTCAATCCATTTCAACATAGTTCCTTGGAACCAAAATAACACAAGCCACGTGACTCTTCAACATACATCCTTGGTATCAATATGCCCCCTGATTGCGCCAAAAGCAATGCACATATATTTTTGGCTTTGGCTTGAGAACAAAAACTGACTAGATAAGTTTTTTTGTGGGTCACAGTTGTTAGAAAATTTTTGTGGTTTCACTGCACATATTTTTTTTCGTAAGAAATTCTTCAAAAATGTTCCCCAAGACGTCTAGAAGAGAACAGATAAGCAGTATAGTAAACCTACGGTAGAATGTTAATCCCGCCTGGAAACATTACAGAAAGAAGATTGGTCACCCAAGAAAGATTAGGGATTGGCTCCAGTCGCTGGATGTTGTGAAGCTCGAGTCACAAAGAGGCTTTGTTGGAGCCCACAACAAAACCTCTGTTCGCTGGCGATCCAACACTCACAAACGATTACATCGGGGAGAGGACTGCCAAGCTTGACCTTGCACGACCAACGTCCAGCACTACATGGACGGACTATCTCCGAACCATTCGCAGACAAGCGTAGACCTTGAACCGCTCATTCGTCACTGCGATCGGACATGAACACAATGCTTTGCTTCGGCGCGTTACATTTCTGAGTTAACGGGTAAAAAAAAAAAGGCCAAACTGTTTTGAAAAGATGGAGATGCAGGAGAGCCCAATGTTTCCGAAGTCTGCAGATCCCGATGGGGAGGAGAATGAAGCGGAGGAGGAGGAGGCTGTCATGGCATCGCAGGTACTCGAGATCATTTGCGGATTCGCCCCCGAGATGAAGCTCCACAATTCCGAAGCAGATGACAGAGACGTGTGGGCAGTGGAGGAAGGAGACGACTCGGTGTTCTACAGCGACGAAGACCAAGCCGAGGAGCTCGGAAGGCCCAACGCATCTCCGGATGCAGGCAGGTGCAGATGAGTTTTGAACAGCGAAGTGGATAGCGTTGCAAAAGGGGCTGGAAAATTTATGGTCGATTTTTGGTAACTTTCCGGAAAATGTCTGGTAAATTTCGAGAATGGTGATGGCAGACGGCCCCCAAAACGTTGAGCGAATTTACAGAAATTTTATCGGAAATTCCAGAAGTCTTATGGTAAATTTTCAGTTGGTTTGGTAAATTTATATTAATTAAATTAAATATTAAAAAACAAAAGGAAAATTTCCAGTCAAGAGTTTCCATGAAATTTTCCAGCAAATTTTCAATAAATGTCCAGAAAATGTCTGGTGAATTTCCCCAAATTTTCTGTAAATTTCCAGGACATTTCCAGTAAATTCCCAGAATAAATTTTTCCGGAAAATGTAAATTGCGAAAGAAAAAAAGGTTTTCACATTGCCACCGTCACGGCTAACCTGTTGTCCGAGTTTGCCCAAGTGACGTTTGAAGTCAATTCCAGTGGACAGACAAAATGGCCGCACCAATATCGATAGAATAGGATGGATTCATGCTCGTAATTCTTATTCCACAAACGCAATATTCATCAGAGTACCGCATTTAGACGAATGAGGGCAGATCTGAAAATTCACAGACTTTTGCAACCCTAGAAGCGGCCAGAGTGGACGGCCAACCTTCAGGGAGTAGTCGGGAAGCCCCCTGGATCCAAGTCCAAGAGGCATGTGAGGAAATCCGGGTTGAAGAAACGCGTGGGCGAGATACTGAGACTCAAGGTATGCATGTGATTGACTCTCTTGAGCTTTGTGGCGCTTTTAAAGACAAGCATCCTTCCACTACTGTATGATATTAGATATTAGTGTGCATTATTATAATGGCTGTTGAACAACTATTGCCTTCCACTTATTCAGCGTCCTAGTAAAACAACTCGGGCATACTAGTAACATGTTTTTTTTTTTCAATACTGCAGTTCCACTGCATGACTAGCGGAACGACTGTCTTGCTAGTGTTTTTTTTTTTTCTCCAACTATGCCTTCCATTAGACGACTGGATGAAATGTCTGCTCACTAGGAGTACCGCAGTTTTTTTTCCCCGCTGCTGTATGACAGTTCTCTGTAGTAGACGAAAAGGCCGCATTAGTAGACGTGACTAGGTCTTACTAGTAACTTTTTTTTCCCTTCCACTACTGTTTGACATAAACAAGTAGGAGCTGGATGTATCGATAAACTGATCAGTTTACAGGCTTGTATTGAAATTATGTGCAGCACGTGCAATGCTTTTGACATAAATATGAAACAGTAGTGGACCTAACATGGATCACTGAGGAACACCTTTGTATAAGGGAAGGGGATCTGAGAAAAGATCCTCACCGACTGCGAATGACTGCTGCAAAGACAAAACCAGGCCAGACAGCTTTCAGAGGAAAAAAAAAAACATTACTAGTCAGACACACTTGCTCTACTAGCACTCTAGTCGTGCTGCTTTCTCTTTGCTTACATGTAAGAGGACCAACCAGTTGAGCAGAAGCAGCCACCACACGACGCGAGCTTCTCCAAGCAGCCGAGCTCCAGCTGCAAGTCGGAGAAGGACCCCGACGTCTTCTCCGGAGACCCGGTCCCCGCCTACGCCACTCTACCTCTCCCCAAGAAGTCCTCGGACAACCTGCCCCGCCAGGAATCCTTCAACCACCTCGCTGCCTCCAAATACAGCTCCGTCTCCTACCGCAAGATCCAGCGAGGTAACACTCGCAAGAAAATCGAGGAATTTGAGTACGTTATGATGAATTTGTAACAGTATGGTGCAAAAGGCGACCAATTTTCACATCTAAATTATGATCCCATTCAGATCATTTCGTAGGACATTGCGCTAAACCAGTATGCTAATTAGTAGAAAACTTCATTTATACAAAACATAAAGGGAATTTTAAATCGCATCTCTGGCCATGATAGTATATGGCCGTCTCCCGGTATGTTGACCACACTCTTGACACTTTATTGATTTTGAAGTTCCACAGAGATGATGATGAGTTCCCTTTACTTTTTGTTCAACTTTTCAAACCGTTTATTTGAAAAAGCTTCATTCAGTTGTGTTTTTAACACCTCCGTATGGACTGAACTATGTGGCACCAGAAATCAAATTGGAATCATTTATACTCTCATTTCTTCATTGGGGAAAAAAAGGCTGTGGGGGGGGGGGGGGGGGGGGGAGCGCTCAAAGGTGCTGATTGGATGACGTGAGATCTGTGCATCTGCCTTCGATCTCTCTTCCTAATTTGCTCATTTGAATCGGGATTTAGAAAAACTGAATTTGCTTTGAATGACCTGGAAGTGAAGTGAATTGGGTTGCATTTTCAGTGACATTAAAATAAAACAGCGTCAGAGAAAATTGTCATTTTAAAATCGGTTTCAGATTTATTGGAATTCAGTTTCAAATTCTCAAATTGTACGCTTTGGATTTTATTTTTCAGCGGAATTATCTGAATTCACAAATCAAATTCAGTTTCTGGTGGCACATTTTTTTCAGCCCATTACTCTGTGCTTTTACTTTTTTACCAAGACTGGTTGTGAAGGTCCTACGTCATGGGACATCCAAACACAAATGTACGCTACTATACTTACAAAACTTTAAGTTACTTATTCTACACTATGTTTCGAAAACAAACATAAGATGATGCGAAGATGAAATAAACACATAACTGCTATTTAATCCAGATTTCTTCTCATTTTATTTGTACGTTTTTCCAAAACAAAAGCCATTTATTTCTTCCCCCCAGTATTAAAAGTCCTTGTGAGAGGCTTTCTGATCATTTCAGGTCAACAGCTCCCTCTAGTGTCCAAAGCACAACCGTACAAAAAGAAACCGTTCCCAGTTCCCACCACCGGAGTGATGCAGCATTTAAAACCACAGGAGACCTCAAGTAAACCACATCTTCTTTTACCCGTTTGATACGTTTTAGACAAATTGGATTCGATCATCTCTATGTAGTCCGACACATTCACAGGATACAAACCAGGTCCACAGTTGGTCTTAATTTGCAGTTGGCGACATATTATTGTTTTTTTTGTAAAATTTAAAAAAACAAACAAAAAAAAAACCACACAATTCCAACTCGGCAACTTGGGTTTAAAACTTGACCCAGAGGAGTCATAATGTCAATGGAGTCATAAGGAAAAGACAGTTTTGTTTAAAAAAAAGGGCATGAAATCATTGCACGTTTCCACTGTCCCTGCGTGACATGAATTACTCAACTTAGCGTTTATTCCCTATCCTTGATATCCACCTTGAGGTCCGTTAGGACGTGAACCTTAAACGGAATACATCATGTATCTCGTGCACATTTCCCCAGAAAGTTGTTGTTCTTCACTCTGTGTAGTAGTTTGTGAACTCCCATTGCTGGAAGAGGCTGTCGGCGTGACAGGTGGCGAGGTGAAGGATGTGAACTTTTGAGGATTTGACCACTTCCATACACGGTTGTTTGGCGCCATTCTCAGCCAGCAAGTGCTGAGGCTGGAAATAGACGACAAGGATTTTCAAAATATTTTTTCGTTTTTTTTTTTTTTAAACATCAAAATTGTTATTAACTGTACAAAACGAAATCAGAAAAACAGCGAGACGGCAAACTTGGAACCCACGATGGGGGGGGGGGGGGGTGGGGTG
>NW_017805150.1:31182-35700 GCF_001891065.2 Hippocampus comes | reverse complement strand
GGGGGGGGGGGGGGGGGTTGTGTTGTGTCTGTCAAAATGAATAATTAATCACAATTAGATACAACAATAACTACTGTACTTGGGGCAACACCCGAGTCGAACGCCGCCGCTTAACCTGCTGAATACAATCCGGTATTGATATTGAAAATCTAAACATGGTATGTAAATGAACCCTCATGAACAAACCGATTTGAAATTGTTCAGACACTCCAGTACAAGCAGTCAACAAATCTGAAAGGGAATTACACCGCAAGCATCTTGTTGGTCTGGAAATTCGTGTCCCCGCCGACAAAAGCAAAATATGGCGTCGCTTCTGGTTGGGGGTTGAGCAACATGCTAAGCGTGACCTACCAGTTTTGACTTGGAGGATTTGTGCAGCCAGCGTAGTGCGGTGCGCTCGACGCTACATGGCTGTAAAGTCAAACGGCCTTCGTTGGCCTCGTGATCGACACACAGGTCCTTCTGGCGGAGCTGCTTCAGCCACGTGTAGTTAAAGTGCTGACTCTGAAAAGTCAAAAGGAAAGTGACCGGTAGTTTCGGAGAAGAGTGACACCAGTCCAGCATTTTTCACAGTTGGAAACCTTCTGTGGGAATTGATCAGATTTTGTGACTAAAAGAAAAATTTGTCAAATTGAGGGTTGGTTCTTAGAAGGGAACTTAAATAGAGTAGGGGAAAAGAGATTTTAGCATCAATTTGATTTCCCGTGGACTGTACTGGGAACTTTACTTTGAGTGACAGTTGTGTTGAGTTCACGCTACCTGCTTGCTGAGATCACACGTCTCAAAGAAGAGAACACCCGTATGCACAGAAAGACAAGTTCTCAAGCCTCGATTGAAGACCTGCGTCAAACGGGAGAAAGCTTTGAATTCTTCACTCTGATTTTAACTTCAGTACAGTGGAACCTCGAGTCAACGGGCCCCGAATTCAACAGGGAGAAAATAGGCTGCGGTCCGCTCAAAAGGCCATTTTTCGCAGTACCTTTGAGTCTGTTTGTTCCAGAATTGGCCAAAATTCTCCACAGCACCGGTAAATGGCTTCACAACTTCATCAACTGCTAGATAGGAAAGTGTAAATATGGTTCAGAATTGTTGTTAAACACAATCTAGACATCTATTTATTTACAATAATTTTGTACTGTAATGGGAATTTTTAGGCAACGAAAACAAAAGTATAAAACGATTTTAGACTGCATAGGGTGTTTTTAGGTCACGGGAAAAAAAAGTACTGTGATATTAACGGACAATCGCTTTGAACGAACGAGCCCTTTCCTCCAATTGTGTCTGTTCAATCGAGGTTCCACTGTCGTGCAGAAGGACAACGTACCAGACCCGCCGCTTTGACTAAAGGAGCCTCCAACTCCGGATACACGTTGTCCAGGTACCACTTGAAACTCTTGCATTTGAGCTTGGCCCTCAGCTGGATCTGTTGGGTGAGGTCACCGATGTCGTTGGAGCTTTTGTCCAGCAGGTGGCGGTAGCCGTGGCCGTAGAAAAGCTCCTTGTATTCGTCCAGCCACACTTCGGCCACCCGGGCCAAGTTGCGCTCCACCGTCTTGCGCCGGTCCTTGGGGAACTGGTACGGGTTCTGTCCTCGGAAAATGTGGCCCACTCGGGAGCAGGGGATGATCTCGATTTGGCCCCCGCACATCCAGACCTGTTCGGGCAGTAGCTCTGTTTGCATAAAACCGATCTTTTTCACCCGAATACCGGATCAGTTGAAAAATCACGTGATCGGTCCCGATTTTCCATCACGTGATTGAATCGGGACATCCCTAATACGACAACATTGTACATTCCTTGACAATTTGTTTTACCACACCGGATATTTTGAATGGTATTTTTCTTCTGGAAAAATGCAACTTCAGTGGTGTTACGTGAAGGCCAAGCTAAAAACATTCTGAGGTTAACCGTACAGGAAATGACAGCAGTGTTATTTGTTCAAGTGTACGAGGCACCCGGTGATGAACTGAGACCTCGATTCGAAATGGAGGCAGTCAGTCAATCATAAGAAATGATCGTAATTAGAATTAGAAGCGACTCCGGGTTGATGAGATGATTTCAGGAGGCAAACAGGTCGATCTCAATATTTTTGAGTGCTACCTTAAAAGAAATCTCCATGTTCTCCCCACCCCAAACTTCCAGGCCTGGATCATAGGCGCCAAGTTGATAGAAGTATTTTTTATCGATGGAGAAAAGCCCTCCGGCCATGACGGGGCATCTGGGAGGTAGACATAAAACAAAGGTGAGCGACAGCCATGAAGAAAAAACAAAACAGGCGGGTGAGAGTGTTTTGGGGACCTGATGGGATCAGCCGCCGTCATATTGTTCTTCTTGACGTACTCGTCTGAGAGGGCGTTCCAACCAAACGTGAGAGGCCAAGTGAAAATGCCTCTCTGGAAGTTGTCAACCATCTTATAGCTGAAGGGGAAAAGAAAAGCAGAGAACTTTTTTTTTTTTAACAGTAAGTCAAGCGTGGAATTTACATGCATGCATAACGCATTGCTCAGCGCTCGCTCATGTGAAGGTTCAGTAGATTTGTGTGACCTGCTCGACCTGCTCAATGTTGCCTTCAAATAACATCTGTATTGAATTGGCGCTGTACAAATAAAATTGGCTTGACTTTTTAACAAAAATGGATCTAGGATGTCACCTCATGTCCTGGTCGCTGATGACGTCGATGACAGGACAGGCGACCTTGCTGCGGTCCAGGTAGATGCGCTCCAGCAGAGGCTCCAACCAGCCCACGTTGCATTCGACGTGAGAGTCGAGGAAGGTGAGAACCTCACCTGAGAGCAGAGCAAACATCCTGTTCGGCTAAAACAACCGCACGATGACACACAGTGCTAACGTTGACATTCGACAGATGGACGCTTCTTGTGTCCAAGTGCGGCTCAGATGTCGGCCGACACCGTTGGCAAAATATGGATCGCGGGCGCCACTCGGTACATCTATCCAACCCACCAAGCATGATCAAGACTACTGTAATATTCTTTGCATTAAGATAGGTATTTTGTACCTAAAAAAAATAAAAAATCTTTCTCTATATATCTATTCATTTGTCCCCATTTATCTAAAAAAAAAAACAAAAAAGTGAATTTATGGATGGATGGATTTATTGTGACTAAGAAAATAAAAATATACTAGTATAAAAGTATATAGCTATAATATTTTGACAAACATTTTTTTATGTACAGCATTAAATGTTTGGTGAAATAATCACCATTCGTTTCAATAAAACCATTAAAATAAGAGCAATATGATTTGAACTTAATAGTTTGTATGTATTGCAATAAATAACGTATTTATAATTCCATTAATTATAAAAAATACCATAAAAAAAACATTTTTTTTTTCAAATAAATAATTATATCTTTTGACCTGGCCCATCTGCCTGACATTAAAATCATTAGCCTAATGGCAAAACTGAGTCTAAGTCATTTCATTTTTAACTTACCGGTATGGCCACAACATTTAAAAACAAAAAATGTGCTTGCAAAAACAAAACAAAACAAACAAACAAAAAAAAAAAACAAGGATGCATATATAGGAACTGAAATTGGCGATCAACATTTAAGCTATTACCAAAAAAATAAATAAAAATGTACAAACATGAAGTTGAACACGTGAAAAAGCGGAGCCGACCTGTGGCAACAGCCGCTCCAGCCATCCGAGCCCTGATAAGACCTTGACGCTCCTTGAGGTGAATGACTCGGACCTTGCTGAAGTTAGCCATATAGTGGTCAAGATTCTCCTTCAGGTATTCTGAAAACAAAAAGGGCAATACCCAGACTGAACACCGACATGCGTCCGTTTTTGAAAGCGCTTCTGAGCTTCAGGCAACAGCCGCTCCAGCCATCCGAGCCCTGATAAGGCCTTGACGCTCCTTGAGGTGAATGACTCGGACCTTGCTGAAGTTAGCCATATAGTGGTCAAGATTCTCCTTCAGGTATTCTGAAAACAAAAAGGGGCAATACCCAGACTGAACACCGAAGCACAAAAAGGTACACGGCGAAAAACGAACGTCATGTGTCCGTTTTTGAAAGCGCTTCTGAGCTTCGTTACGGGTGAGCTGCGGCCTATCCCGGCTGACTTCGCGATAGGCTAAGTTACTGATGTCCTTCATGTAATTATTTTTTTCAATCAAAATAATCAATGAAGTAACTAAATGACTTTCGAAAGCAAGTCATCGGTAAAGTGACTTATTTCAAGGTAACTGTGGCAACACCGCTCGTGATCAATGCACTCCAGCCGTGAAGGTAGAACGCCGCTCTGACTTTTTTTACTGAAGTCATCCACGAGGATGATCTCCTTGAGGAGGTGCGGCGGCGACCGATTGAGGACGCTGTGAACGGAGCGCAGCAGGGTGGACCACACTTCGTCCACGAAGCAGAGGATCACGCTGGTGGACGGCAGGTCGTCGTGGACCACGTCGCGGGCGCAGCTGTTGGGGAAACAAAGAGCAGGTCGTGTCAGATGAGTCGGGGGTGGGGGAGGGGGGAGTGTGTGTGCGACTCACAT
>NW_017805150.1:3173-30745 GCF_001891065.2 Hippocampus comes | reverse complement strand
AGATGGAGGCCGACACCGTTGGCAAAATATGGATCGCGGGCGCCACTCGGTACATCTATCCAACCCACCAAGCATGATCAAGACTACTGTAATATTCTTTGCATTAAGATAGGTATTTTGTACCTAAAAAAAATAAAAAATCTTTCTCTATATATCTATTCATTTGTCCCCATTTATCTAAAAAAAAAAACAAAAAAGTGAATTTATGGATGGATGGATTTATTGTGACTAAGAAAATAAAAATATACTAGTATAAAAGTATATAGCTATAATATTTTGACAAACATTTTTTTATGTACAGCATTAAATGTTTGGTGAAATAATCACCATTCGTTTCAATAAAACCATTAAAATAAGAGCAATATTATTTGAGCTTAATAGTTTGTATGTATTGCAATAAATAACGTATTTATAATTCCATTAATTATAAAAAAATACCAAAAAAAAAATTTTTTTTTTAAATAAATAATTGTATCTTTTGACCTGGCCCATCTGCCTGACATTAAAATCATTAGCCTAATGGCAAAACTGAGTCTAAGTCATTTCATTTTTAACTTACCGGTATGGCCACAACATTTAAAAACAAAAAATGTGCTTGCTTTTTTTTTAAATTACCGGTATGGCCCCAAAATTTAAAAAAAAAAAAAGTGCTTGCAAAAAAAAAAAAAAAAAAAAAAAAAAAAAAAACAAGGATGCATATATATATATAGGAACTGAAATTGGCGATCAACATTTAAGCTATGACCAAAAAAAATAAATAAAAATGGACAAACATGAAGTTGAACACGTGAAAAAGCGGAGCCGACCTGTGGCAACAGCCGCTCCAGCCATCCGAGCCCTGATAAGACCTTGACGCTCCTTGAGGTGAATGACTCGGACCTTGCTGAAGTTAGCCATATAGTGGTCAAGATTCTCCTTCAGGTATTCTGAAAACAAAAAGGGCAATACCCAGACTGAACACCGACATGCGTCCGTTTTTGAAAGCGCTTCTGAGCTTCATTACGGGTGAGCTGCGGCCTATCCCGGCTGACTTCGCGATAGGCTAAGTTACTGATGTCGCTTCATGTAATTACTTTTTTTCAATCAAAATAATCAGCGAAGTAACTAAATGACTTTCTAAAGCAAGTCATTTAGTTACTTCGCTGATTATTTTGTGGTAACTGTGGCAACACCGAGCCGTGAAGGTAGGAAAGATTCTCCTTCAGGTATTCTGAAAACAAAAAGGGGCAATACCCAGACTGAACACCGAAGCACAAAAAGGTACACGGCGAAAAACGAACGTCATGTGTCCGTTTTTGAAAGCGCTTCTGAGCTTCGTTACGGGTGAGCTGCGGCCTATCCCGGCTGACTTCGCGATAGGCTAAGTTACTGATGTCCTTCATGTAATTATTTTTTTCAATCAAAATAATCAATGAAGTAACTAAATGACTTTCGAAAGCAAGTCATCGGTAAAGTGACTTATTTCAAGGTAACTGTGGCAACACCGCTCGTGATCAATGCACTCCAGCGCCGTGAAGGTAGGAGCCGCTCTGACTTTTTTTACTGAAGTCATCCACGAGGATGATCTCCTTGAGGAGGTGCGGCGGCGACCGATTGAGGACGCTGTGAACGGAGCGCAGCAGGGTGGACCACACTTCGTCCACGAAGCAGAGGATCACGCTGGTGGACGGCAGGTCGTCGTGGACCACGTCGCGGGCGCAGCTGTTGGGGAAACAAAGAGCAGGTCGTGTCAGATGAGTCGGGGGTGGGGGTGGGTGGAGTGTGTGTGCGACTCACATCTCCGGCCTGGTGTCGGGAATGGCGCGATCCAGGGGGATCTGCTCGCTCAGGTAGACGTTAAAATGGCCCTCGTTCCACCTCTGCTTCATCTTCAGCGAGTCTTCGCTCGGGACTGTCGCCGGCTGGCCGAACTGGCCGATGGCGTTGGGATCTCTGGGGGCGGCGGTCACGTCGAGGGACAGCACCTGGTGGACACTTGCCTTAACAGGATGGGTGTCTCTCCCTTTGACGATGATCGAGTTATTTTGGAGTTGTTTCTCCTCTTTCACCGAAGACGTGTTGTGCGGTCCTCGATTGGGGGGTTCTTCAATTTGGTTGTCCTCCTTCAAGGGAAGTTCTTGAACGTCCAGTTGTTCCTTCGCGGCCCGGGGCTGATTGAACACTTGCACGCTTGTATTAGGAGCGGTCTTCACGGGTTCGATTATCTCCGGATTGACAGCGCGACGGCTCAGTGAAACGGAGTCATTCTTTACGATGTTGTTTTGCAATAATAACGCATCAGTCAAAGACAAATCCACAGGCTTTTTAGCAACTGATTCCGGTTCAACCTTACTCGGATTGCCTTGCCGGTTCTGGTTATCCTTAACAGCTACTTTATCTTTTCTACGACGTCTGTAAAGTCCGACGGGTTGGACGTCCACACTGTCCGAGTCTTTGTCCGAGTCCTCCTGCTTCACCACCGACTCCTCCAAGAACTTCTCCATGAGCAGGGTAACTTTATCTTGCTGCCTGGCCAGGTCCTGCTGCCGGATCACTCTCTCCTTCAGTAGACGACTGTTGACGTCGCGGACGGACAGGCGGAGGACAGCCATGTCCAGCAGCAGCCAAATGACAGAAGCCACGAACACGAAGCCCAAGACCCCCTTGCTGCTCCGCAGGTACCTCCAACACGGTATCATCCTAATTATTATTATTTATTTTTTTCAAATGCAATCAAAGTATCACATTGAGCCCGAGGCAACTGCGTTCCACCTTAAAGATTCTTTCCTACGGAGGTGTTAGCTGCCTGCGTGGCGCGCTACAACAAATCTCACACGGGACGGAATGACCGCGTCGTTCGGAGTATATCACAAGACCGTCACGGTGAAAACTTATTCATCATCACCGTGTCCCGAGCGTTGCGACCCCAAGTTACTGTCCAAAACTTCTTTCCCCCCCACCCCCTCCGACTCACTCAAGTTCTTCAAGTTGTCAAGAGTGTACAGTAAGCGGTGAGTTCATGCCCAAATGCAGCAGCGTAACTCTGATTGGACAAAACGCCCCCGAGGTGACGTCAAGGTAGCGTGAAGCCCAACAGGAAACCCGGGCGCTGAATTTCAAAATAAAGTAGTTCCACGTTCACACAACACGATTTGGCAGAATAAGAACGACTGATTTCAAAATTATTACTTGATTTCAGCTGTGTTGTCAGTGCTCCTTGGTTTAAAACGGCCACCAGTCGATGAGTTCCTCATTATAATTGGTGGTTTACTGGTAGATACTGACTGACACGCTGCATGCGATTGAGCAAAATTTCTGGTAAGACCTGTCGCGAATTCCTTCCATCTTTAAGGCTTTAAAATGCGGCGTCACTTGTCTAGCGACGCTAATTATCTCTCTTGCGTCGTCGGGGAAGTGTTTGTGTTTAGCACGACTGTGCAGACTTGAAAGCTCACCCCCCTCCTCCCCCCCCAAAAAAAAACAAGAGCACAAAGTTATGTATGAATCTGTCTGTCATCTGACTGTCCAACTCAAATCTGTTGATGGTAAAAATATTATCTATGCTATTATATCCAATTTAATGAAACCTGTCCTACATAATCAATCCTATTCAATCTAATGTATTCCAACATTGTTTATCTAATCCATCCCATTTTGTTTTATCGATTCTCATTTAATTTACTTTTTTGTAATCAAATCCCCACTGATCAAAGGCCCGATCCTGAGATGGCCCCTGAAAGATCATCCTGGGTGATTATCGTGTGTCGTGTGGTGTGTTAAAACAAAAGGGATTTTTCATCCTTTATACTGGGGGCGGAGGGGGGGGGGGGTTAAACCTGTTCAATATTTGCAATTTCAAAACTCCCAGGCCTGTCGCATACTCGGTGATGCGATGAAACTGTTTTGCAGCTGTCGCCCACTAGATTTATTGCGATTTCAAATATTAGTCGCAGGTGTATATCGGGTCATAGCAGATATAACAGCCAATATATGTTCCTCGGGGGCCATATCCTGTCCATATCAGATCTCTCCCACCTGATTCAATTGATCATGATCGTTTCAGGCGTCTGCAGAGCTTGCTGAAGAGCTGACCGTCTGAATTGGGTGTGTTGATGTATGGAGAGATCTAAAGCAGGCAGGATGTGGCTCTCAACGAACCAGAGTTCCCAACCCCTGGCCTAGTGTGTGGTTATGAGCCGCCGACTGCATTACTTTTGCGGTTGCAACAGGCCCTAAATCAGCAAGATTTCATCACATCGCACAAAGCTACATAAGATGCAGTTAGCGAGGTGCAAAACACGAGAACATGATTTGCATCCTAACACGCCTCAGTCCGAATATTGTAATAGTTAACTCATTGTGTCCCCATATAGCCCACCCCACACACACACACACACACATACACATCCGTACACACATGCAGAGCGCATATCATACATATGCAGGCACACATGTACAATCCCATTTGTAAGAGGCATGTTAGTGCAGCCATTAGCCGGTGATTAGCGGAGACGGCCACAGGTTGGCCTCTTCATCAGCCGGCCTCTCCGGGGAGTCCCTTTGGCTCCATGCAGAATATTAACAGCGCCATGAGGAGGGAGGGCAGCAGCGGCTCCTGCCGTGGCTGCCCTTAGCTGGCGCTACACACTCTTTCATTAGTGTGTGTGAGCTCGATGATTTGCCTCGGGACGAGCCCCAGGCAAAGTCTTGGGCGCTTTCATGGACTGCTCCAATGTATTCATGTATTCACACAGTTAAACATACATGCACACTCGTGATGGCATCATTAGCTGAATTTGTATTTGGTGTTAAATTGAACGGGTTAAGGAGGTTGGGAGGAACGCTTGCGCATCGGGGCAGAGAAAGGCAACGGGTGGATTAGCATGACGAAAAAAAGTTTATGCTCGGAGTCGTCACAGATAGCCGCATGGGAGTGGACATGCAGAATTTACAAAAGTTTGAGTTTTTTTTGTGAGAACATATTCAGGAGATCAAATTGAATAGTAGGAGGATAAAATGAGCCAAATCTGAATTAAATAGTAATATTAAAAAAAAAAAAGTCTTTGTAAAATTTAATTGTATTAGAGGTGCATTGATTAATGAAGAACGAATCGATTATGAAATTATTTTTGATGATTGATTCATCTTTTAGAGACCTTATTATCCAAATCCTCAGAATTTTGCCAGAAAGATTTTTATTAAAAAGAAAATATTTTCAAAATAAGACATGCTTTTACTTTGGAAAACAATCAACATGACCTACAGGCATAAAATCTCATGAAATGAAGCAATCGGTTTGTCAACAGGCGATTTTTAAATTGTTATCTTCCATTTTAAATAGCAGACATTATTGGTCTTCCCAAGCCTGCTCTTGAATCAAATCCGTGACCCTGATTGAAAAGGCTTTCGGAATGAGCTCCGTGTTGAGTTTGAAGCGTGCTGAGTCACCCCAAGACGTGTCATTCCCTTATGACGAACACAAAATGACATTCCAGTTGATGAAAAGAAGATGACGCTAAACTGAGGCAAACGGTGATTTGACACCGGCCCGTGTAAAATGAGCATCAATGTACGCCCCACGATACCTTTTTAGAACATGTTAATTAGACCCCACAATTACGCGTACACCCCGCGTCATTTACATGAGGGTCATGTTTTGCTAACACAACACGCTTAAATCTGACCCGCTGACATTTTCATCTCCAAATTATGCACATTGTGCCAATTAAATTCATTAGAGGATTCATTAAGAAATATAGCTCGGGGAGGTGGGTATAATACTTAGTTATGTGATGTAATTTCCCTTCATTGTAAAAAGCCAATTTGTTTCATAACAGTTTGCAGCCTAACTGTGATGTATGCAATTTGTTTGCGCTCTTAATGAAATATGATTAGAATTTGCGCATGTACAGCTTGACAGATGGTCCCCAATCAGGCAGACCTTTGCACAATTAACTTTTAATCAATTACATGCCCGGTTGTGTCTGTTTATGCTCAAAGTGAGAAAATATTCCTCGCCGTGTGCACGCAAGGGAATGCCGAATCCTCCCAATGAGCAATTATCCGCATTTTGTGCCAATGCCACAGAGCACACAAACAACTTTTGGAGACGTTCAATTCCACGACACCGACCGGCTAGCGAGTGCGGTCGGCTCACTTATTTTTATTTTCAGTCGTAATTGCCCTCTAATGTGCTCGAATGTTATAAATGTCACCAGTCGTTTCCTGCATCTTTAGAGTATGCAGCAGTGACACATTTAATATAATCGCCACTCCCTCGGTTTATCGGTTCTCATGCTAATATTTGATCAGTTCAAACTTAAATTGTTTTACAGCCCCATCATTTCCATGGCTAACAGGAGGGCACACAAAAATAAAAATTAAAAATCTCCTGAGTGGTGCTGAGCCATTCGCCACAAGATGGCGCCTTAGTTCTGTTCCTGTTTTAAACAGGCTGCACTTGGGTCACATCAAGGAACCGCCTTCGTAAGTCAAGGGGAGGAAAACTGAGCCTGTAAAAGAACGAACATAAGCCTTTATCTCAAATAAGGACTCGTTTTAGAGCCGTTCATTTTCATTTGGGTCAAGGAAGAACGCTGGTATCGCATTTAACCGGGCGTCTTACAAGGCCCCACACTGCGAGGCCCACTGGGAGCAAATTAGGGTTCAGGGGGTCCTGGCAGCTGTTTGCTGTCAGGCAGGCAGGACCGTCTTGCCTGACAGCAAACAGCCGGAGCAAGGATTCGAAACCGACGATTCTTCGGTCATCGGGTGACCCGCTCTGCCAACTGAAAAACTTGGTGCTCGTTGAAAACAAAAAAATGCACATTTGACCCCGCAGATTTTACGACATTATGGCAAGTATTCCTAATTTTATGGCTGGCGAGTGGCCGCCTATAGTTAAAAATGATACCAAAAAATAAATAAAAATAAGGGCCTCTACATAAAATGGCTGTAATTCCTAACAAGTAAATACAATTTTTTTCCTGAAAGCTCTTCTATGAAAGCCGTTGGTTTAGACTTAAATTACTTGTTTTGTATTGAACTCACATACAGGTCCATTTGGGTAAATTATAAAAATGGTGGAAAGATCTATTTCACTGCTCATTTATTTTATAGATTCAGAAAATACTTTCCAGAAGGTCAACAACCCATTTTTTTTCCCTCATGTGTTTGTTCACATTTCCCGAGATGGTACATTTTGGGTTTTCCTTTTGCTAATAGCCAAAATCATCCAAAATGAATTCATGAAATCTTGCTCTGAGTCGGGATTCGATATCATGCTCGACTTTTTGAATCGAACTCCTGAAAATGAACCTGGCATTTCTAATCCTCTGAGTCATACCTTGCCTTTCATTCGATTCTACTACGAATTACTGAACCGAACTGTATATTAATAGACTCGTAAAATTGTGAATGCAGTCAAATGTAAAAACTAAACTCTGCAATCACCTTGAAAGAAACGTCTACAGAAATTATATATTTTTTTATGATGTGAAAAAAAATAAGAGTTATATATATTTAATGTCTCGCCATCCTACCTATGACGTCACTGCAACTCTAAGCGTTTTATTTAATCAATTCCATGTCCATCATTATTATTCCACTGGATTTCCTTCGAATGTGCAGGAGTACTTGGATACATTCTTTATTGTTATAAGGAACATAATTCACCTCACTTTCATCTTATTTGTAATAAGGGAATGTTTTACACACTAAGCAAAATAGCCGCCCCTGTTTAAGACCTCCGCAGCCTTTTGTTGCTTTCCTTTCAGGTGACATGAAGGTGAGACTCATTTGGCTCACACCGGACATGACTTAATGTCCGACATAAAAAAATAACTACATAATTTGTCTCCATCCAGAAGGCTGACTTGGCATGGACAGCAGCAGGCCTAAATGTCAGCCTGTAATGAGTTCTGGCCAAAGGTACACAGTTAGGACAGTGCCCGCTGGCACTTGGGATGCCCACTGGCTAGCGTTTTAGCCCACAGCCATTTGGACCAGCCCGCTTCGCTTTGTGGGTGCTGTCTTCCATGATTTGAATCGAAACGCGCGACAAAAAGTTTGACCGTCGTAAAGTTTTTCAATTCACCGCATCACAAGATAATACACCCGGTTGGTTGTTTTTTATGATTTCAGTGGAATAAAGGAAAACGTAGTGCGCGCGACAAAAAGTTTGACCGTCGTAAAGTTTTTCGATTCACCGCGTCACAAGATAATACACCCGGTTGGTTGTTTTTTTATGATTTCAGTGGAATAAAGGAAAACGTAATTTGATGAAACATGAAATCTTGGTGGTAGGGGTAATTAAAAACCTTGCTAATGTTGCATCAGAATAGAGAAAGCACAAAGGAATGACATTGGAGTCGGCAATTGGAATCTCAAAGGTCAAACGCAATCTCTGGAGTCACAATCTCACCCAAAGTCGACTGGAATAGGCGCCAACTCGCCGTAATGTGTCGTCAAAAACGGCATTGGGTCCATGTCAGCTGAAGATTTTTGAACATAGAAAAAAAACAACAAAAAAAAAACCCCAAAACCCAGTAGGCGCCAACTCGCCGTAATGTGTCGTCAAAAACGTCATTGGGTCCAAGTCAGGTGAAACATTTTGAACATAGCAACAAAAAAAAACAAAAAAACAAACGCTTCCCCCGCGCACAAAAAAAAAACCCCAAAACCCAGTTTAGTTTAAAATTAGTTTGACCCCATTTTTTTTTTAAACGTTTGAGGCCATCTCGAGCTTTGTCGTAATTTCCACTGGTGCATGTGCTAAGGAGAAAAACATTGCATGTTTGCCGGGAGGCAGATCCAAAACACAAAAAAATCTTTTCAGTGGCACCGCATTTCTACTACCGTAGTCGTCTTCCATGAATCCAGGAAGTGGCCGCCTAACCTACCAAACAAATGAGCACCCTAATAACAGTTGGGTCAAAAATAACCTCAGTCGGGTCAAAAAGGGACGAAGCCAACTTTTTAGGTTATTCTTTTAAACTTCCCCAAAATTGGTGAAAAAGAATGACCCACCAAAAAAAAAAAAGTACAAAATGATTCATTTGACCAAGTGGTTCTTTTTGACCAAACTATCTTTAAAATGGGGAAGGAAAGGGGAGAGCACGCAAACTCCAGCGAAAGGCTAAAACTACATTCAGAAGACCGAATTTGAATAACAGTTGGGTCAAAAATAACCTCAGTCGGGTCAAAAAGGGACGAAGCCAACTTTTTAGGTTATTCTTTTAAACTTCCCCGAAATTGGTGAAAAAGAATGACCCACCAAAAAAAAAAAAGTACAAAATGATTCATTTGACCAAGTGGTTCTTTTTGACCAAACTATCTTTAAAATGGGGAAGGAAAGGGGAGAGCACGAAAACTCCAGCGAAAGGCTGAAACTACGTTCAAAAGACCGAATTTGAATAACATTTGGGTCCAAAATAACCCAAACCGGGTCCATGAATAACCCGCAAAACGACTCCAAAATGGCGTTATTTTATTTCCTGCACCGATAATGCTAACCTGTAACCCGATAACATGATAAGCTGTCCACCGTAGTAACCGTTGCCCCTCAAAGGGTTAAAGCAGAACCTGAAATACCGCCACTTTCATTTCCAAGGTGGCGCGATAAATGAGTTTCAGGTCGTCCGTCTGGTTAGAAAGTATCACCGTGATCACGATGGATGTAAAGGAACTCGACTCCCTTTGTTTGACTGCTCGGAGACAAATTGGCAACACGCTGGCTTTATTATCTTAGAAGGCACAGGAGATGAGGCAACATTGTCCCCGGAATTAAGGTCCCATTTTCCTGCTCGGCGGAATCAATTTCAGCCCTTTATGTTACTTTGCATCCGCCTTTTGTCTTGTTGCCCAATCTTTGCCGTGTTTCTCTCATTCATCTGTTTTGCCCTTTCCTTGATCTGATAGCATTAAACATATAATTAAGTCATAAAGGATGGGCACTGATGAGTGTAGCAGATGGTAATTGCGTCCGACGTTTGAATGAAATGATATGCATTGCGACAATTTACAGCCTTTCGCCTCATATTTTATTCAGCAACCTTTTATCTCTTTTCCCGCAGAATTATTCCGCTATAAATTTAGACATCTTATCAATAGCTGGAGTGATAGTGGCGGGAACGGGGAAGGAACGAGATGGTCGCTGTCTTTTTTTTTTTTTTTTTTTTCTTTGCGCCGTTTAAAATAATTTTCCATAATAAAGGAGCTATCGGAGCTGCTCTATCGCCATTGCGCGGCTGCAGGTTCCTATTTCGAGCAAGTTGGTGTGAATGAATGCCAAGAGGACATTCGGAGACGTGATCCGATGACGTTCGAGTTCGACAAGCTGCATAGCTCGCTGCAACTTTTGTCCGCTTAATATGTTGATATCGAGGGTGTTCTTCCAAGAAAGTACATTTTGGATTTTTGTGAGCTCAAAGTGATTGCCGTCAAAATGATCAAATGAAGAAGGCGGGGGCGAGGTCATTTGAAGATTTGAAATCAAATCATCGAAAAGTGTTTGTACAGGGAGCCAGTGAAGGGAGTTATGTGCTCCTTCTTATGAGTGTACCGGTCAAGAGGCGAGCAGCAGTATTTTGGCCCAACTGGAGAAGCTTAATGGAGGATTGGCTGACTCCGATGTAAAGTGCATTACAGTAATCCCATCGGAGAGGTGAAAAAGGCATCAATCACTTTCAAAATGCACAGATGTGATGCAACATGACTATTCCGATTGATTTCCCGGCGGGAAAATTAATTTTCATTCTGATTCTGCCTTTTTATTTCGAATGAGGTGTCTATATCGAGCATTTTCATTCTGTTTGGTCATTCAATCTCATTCAGGTTTTTCCAGCCAAATGCTCTAAATACAGTGGCACCTCGACTTACAAACGTCTCTTCGTGTGAAATATTCAAGTTACAAAACGCCTCAACAGGATAATATTGCCTCTTGTTACGAAAGAAATTTCAAGATACGAAAGGTAAAAATACAGTATGGGCTGATACTCGCAGCTCCGAGTTTCCTGGACGCAACATACTAGCTGCTCCGCCATTGGCTATTACCGAGCATCATCCTGGCATCCCATTGGCTTAGAGGAACTGAATTTTGGGGGTTCTTAGAACGGATTAGGGCATTTACATGGTAAACACGTCTCTACTTACAACATTTTCTCGTGAAGAAATTTCTTCCAGAACCAATTAATTTCGTAAGTAGAGGTACCACTGGACTGGGCCCGTTTAGCTTCATGAAACATCTCCCAAACAGAAAAGCACATCTCGATCCAAACCTCCTTGACCTTTTTAATTGCCGCGTGGTTGATCTGATGACACAAGTCCGCAGACATTTGGAACGTTTGCCTGCACCTGGACTGCACCTTGTTCTGCTCAAACTACTTACTCGTCAGTGACATTTGTCTTTAAAAAAAAAAAAAATGCACTTGGGCCTGCCGGTGTTCCGCACTTTTGCCGGCAGCCGTCGCCGGATTTTCTCTTCGAAGAATCCTTGCCGTCTCCTTGCTTTGCTAAACTTTCCTCCTGCACTAGGCGTGCCAGAAAAAGCTTTTTTTGTGTGTGTGTTTTTGTTCCATTCACTCTCACCGGTCCCTGGTGAAGTGCTGTACTCCAGTGATATTTGAGAATTGCTTTCTGGGGCGATATAGGTATAATTCTCATGTTCCCCGCCGACCTGCCAAGTGCACTTGGCGGGTGCCAGCTGGAAGGCTTTCACGTGTGTGCTTGTGGGGCGGGGGGAGATTGGTTTGGTGTGGGGTGGGGGGCAGGGGGAGGGGGTATTAAGAGGGGCAGGAAAGACCAGGCCAAGTATTCAGCACACAGTCAAGTGTCTGCAGACCTTGAAGGTGCTACCCAAGTGCTTTCCGCATCCCGGCTCCGCGGACGCTTGGTGTTTAGTCACGATGCGGCTCCATTACCTTTTAAGTCCAAGTGCTTGTGTTTAGTCGGCTGTATTTACAGCGCGTGTTGCTTGAAAGGAATCTACCTGGGGTGACCCGGCTCTATTTATTGACGCCTTTCCAGTTTCCTACTTGCCGGTAATAGACTGGAAAACTCAGATAATGTGTTTGATCGATCAACGCGAACAAATTTCATTTGTCCGGATCAATAACGCTTTACAGCTGACCGAGTCGCAAAGAAGTGCATTGCTTTGAGATTTTTGATTTGAGGCTGTCTGGCAGAGGCACCCCAAAGATTGGACTCTTCTCTTCGGCCACTGCCGGCGATCGCTTGTTTAAAGCAAATATCACGTGGCAGCAAACAACCTGATGGCCAGCGTCTGTTTTTCATATTTTTTTTGTGACGTAAATTATATGAGGGGGGGGGGCAGCGGAGGGAACTATAAATTCACTTTTATTATTCAACTGGTCTCCATTTTTACATTTGAGAGTGTAGTGATTCGATGTTTTTTTTTTGTTGTTGTTTTGTATTTGTTCAGCAGTGCGATCTGTATTATATTTCCATCGTGCTCGAAACGTAATAGAAGAGCGATGCGGAACCACAGCGGGGGGAAAGATGAAATTAAGTGACTCGCAGAAGAGAAAAAAAAAAAAAACTCAACCTTTTGCACTTTTCCTCCATGTTTCAGCTTTTCATGATCATGCTCCGCAGAACGCCCTGCGGACATGCGAGCCCGCGTTGTTCCCGGGCCGGGCCGCCACCTTCTGCACACACGGACAAAAACAGCTTGAGATGGGGAGTCCACATGGATAAACATTTACCGTGGTAGGTGTTGCTTCGGGCTAGTGCATGCTGTCGGGTGGGGGCGAGGGCGTGGGGGGCTTGAGTGTGTATGCAGCGGCGCTACGGCGATAAAATTCTCATCGAGGTGGATTTACCTTGTTTTTTTACCTCAGGATGGAAGGCAACAAGAGAGACTTGTCTTCATCAACCTCATTAAGCGGCCTTGGGGATGAACTACAACCGAGATCTCTCAGGTACAACCGCTGTGACCTCACAGATGTTCTTCGGGATGAATGAACAAAGAGTCTGAAAGATGTGCAATATTTCTCCCGAGGAAAGAATCTTGAAAGTGAATTTGGAGATTGTTTTTTTCGAAAGAGATTCGATGTGTTCGAAGATAATTGCTGAAAAGACTCGCATACACTGAGAATATCTCACTTGTGGCTACAGAGCGCATGTGTGATCCTCAAGGAACGTGCTTGGGCCCACTGATGTTGCAGTCAACTCCATTTCAATATTTCACACTTTTTGGCCGTGGCTAAAATGATGCAGAGTGACACACTTTGGCTCCAGCATTTTTCGACTTTTTGATGACGCTCTTGCTGGGATCTTCAGTATGACTTACGAGGTGACCGGTGTCGAAGCGCACTGGCGGTCCGTGTGACCCGGCCATACCGCTGGGCAAAAGGCAGCGCCTCGGCGAAGGAGGACAATGCATTCAGTCGGCGGGTATAAATTTGGCACAAGGTTAGGCCGAGGCATGAGATGCATATTGTTTGTGTTCATTTGAATAAGGACAAATGTCAGATTTCCATGGCTGCGGGCAGCCTGCATGTTAGATGATCAACTCTTTTGGGCCCCTGGACGTGGGGTCATCAGTAGCGCTTCCAGGTCACTGTCGCTGCATGCCGCTTTGGGGCCATAATTGACCTTTTGACAGAGCGCAAAGAGACAGCCTTTCTCCCAGGGCAGGAGTAATCACTTTGGATTTACTGGTGGCCGTGCGCATCTCGGCTAATTAAAATGTTTTCATTCAAAAAAAACCAAAAAAAAAAACATTTGTGATTTTTAAGGTTTTTATTTTCAAAGCAAAAATTTTCCAACTCAAATGGCTTTAGAATATGTACATTTTCCCGCCTTAAAGGGCACTAGGCAGTAAGTTTAATTTTAAATATTCAGTTAATGTCTTTATTATGTTTGAACAAATGAGTCAGTATTTCTCAGGGCGTGCTGTAAACATGCCATCGTTCACCATTGTCCTTGTGTGTGTGTGTGTGTGTGTGTGTGCGCGCGGTTGTGGTTGTGTGTGTGGCTGCAGATAAAGGTTGAGCACAGCCCCGTATCCCACAAGCCCTTAAGCTCCCCGAAGGCTCCTTTGGGGTGCAGGATCTCCAAAGAAGCGTGCGTTCACCCTTCACTGTGCTCGTTATTCCTTCCAACATTGCACCTAAGGCCACGTCTCCTGCTTCATAGCCCTGAACGTTAACTTTCATTCACACCATGTCCTCTCTTTACATGGAACGTCTTCTCTTCTCCCTCCGCTTTTTTCTAACGTGCTTAAATAATTTAATTCCAAACACTTTTTTTTTTTCTGTTGCCGAAATATGAATTGCATTTGGATATCTATGCTAGAACGTGCTCTTAAAATAGGCTACAAACGAGGGCTGAACGTGCTGGCTTGTGGGGTAATGTTTAATCTCTTTGTTTGATGTTTAGTTTGACACTAAACTTCAGCCTTTTATTTGAAGAACTGTTGAGTTCAGTGCTACCATACGGCGCCTCAAACTGAAGGTGAAAAAGAAAAAAAAGAAAAAATGGCCGAAAGGTGAGCAGCTCAAAAAAAAATCCTATTGGCAACTTGGTGCCAAAGAACTATGTTGACATAAGGGGAGGAGCTTTATTTAGTCACCCCAGAACACTATTTAATCAGAAAGTTGTGCTTTGCTCCCACCTTGTGGTAGCTAAAAGCAATTTATAAATGGGAGCAGATTCTTAACCGTGACACAATTGAAAAATAAGTTTGAAAAAGAACAAAATTCAGTCCAAACAAAGGCTGAATGCAAAAATAATGGGCATTACCATTACATTTGATTTAGAATTTTGTTATTGTTATTTTTCTCTGTTCGTTTTTAACGAGTTGTTGGTTCAACACAGGCGACCGTTTAAAAATGTTTTCCATTCATGACAACTGACAAAATTATGTTGATTTATCGGTGTATTTTTATTTTTGAGTGAGACATCCATACCGAACTGTATTGTCCTTGTAAAGGCATACGGTATTTCTTGCCACGATTGTTGTCATGACATTGCAGGTGCACTTAATGCTCTTACATTTATACTAAATCCATTCCCACGAGTCGGAGTGTGTATAGAAAACCGCTGACAGCATTTTGAATGTGATCTTGAGAATATTTAGAAAAGGGGAGGAAAAAAAACAAAGCCCCGCTGTAGCAATGCCAAGGGCCAAGCCTTGGAGTCGGGGGTATTACATTATTAATTAAAAATACAAGTCGCCTTGTTGCCCATGGGTGTACAATGTAACACACTTGATTGAATCAGCTCGTGGCAGCCTGCTGCACGACTCTTTTGTGCTGGAAGGGGTGAGAGGAATTCGAGGGCGCATTACTCTACACACACACACACACACACACACACACACACACACACACACACACATACATACACACACACATGTTTGGAGGAATGGTCCGGAGCGCTCATTGAAGGCTATGTGCAGGAATGTGTGCCGGATTGAAAGTGCACTGCAGTCGGCGGATTAATGAGTCGCTGTCTTTTGATTCACTTCGGTGGACAAGTTTACCTTCCTCCTCGTATGAATATTGATGATACATCTTTTCATGTTCACCCCTCACCGACTTTTTTTTTCTCTTTTGTTTCTTGTGAAACGTCTTAACATATTTTATTTTATTGTATCATTTTTTTTTTTAATTAGGGCTTTGTTAGCATGTATGTGGATGCCATCAATACAGTATATGAGGGCAAAACCGTTCCCTTAATATCTTACCCAATGTCAATACAGTAGTTGTACTATCAAACCACATTTTTATCCTGGCTCAAGTTCACATTTGGCACTGAAATACCAAAATGATATGTTTCGTCAAATCTCATTCGATCCAGTTGTCACTCATTTTTTAAATTTTCGAATTGGGAGGGATTTTACAAGCTGAAATGGAAGACGTGTTGAGGTCAGTTTCACACTGCAACCAACAGATATTTGAACACAAACAGTGCAGCAACACATGCAGACAGATCATATGACGATACTTACAGAGAGCCATTCTCGATGCTCTGAGTAAAATGACCAATATTACTATAATGCTAACTTCCACTTTCTATTTTTCTTTTCGTAACAGCCCTTGTTGGTACTATTTTTCCTTTCGAAGTGAGTGTGGTAGAATGGCATAAAAAATGGAGAACAAAAGTATATTTTCTTCATATTTGCTGGATTAGTATATTATTTAATTTAAGATTTATGAATTAATTTTAAGTTAAAAAGATGGGTCATTCACTCTTCATCCACACTATATTGCCTGTAGTCTCCCATTCCCAACTGCCCCCCCCACCCCGCCCCCCCACAATAGAGTGCAGACAAACTGCAGCAGTCCCTCTTCATCCTCATTAAGGCTCGGTTCACAGAAGTGTGAATATGTAATCTTTTAATAGCTACCCTGACAGAGGGGAAAAAAAGTTAGTCGCAGTTCTTTTAGTGCAGAGGTGGGAGTGGTAATGGCGTCTAATGAGGGTTGGTAGTGGGCGTGTGTGTGTGGGAGGGGGGTGTTCGGCCATCACAGGGGACTCAGGTAAATAAAAGAGGAGAAAATACTCCTTCCTCCCTCTCCTCCCCTCGCCTCTGATTCCTCATGACCTCCAGTCGAGCTCTGTTAGATGTAGTCCAGGTCATGGGATACATGTGAAAGCTGGAAATATCAAATCCAGCCCAAGGCTTTTACATTTCCTCCCCCTGCTGCAGGTAATCGCAGTGGGTTGGTGGGGGAGATCAGTCCAGGCCTTCTCCTCTCCACCCTTGTCATTGAACTGCCACCAGAAGCAAATCACAGGGTTAATTACGTCTTAATATAGTCCGGCGACTCGTATCCACAACTGTGATGACGTTTTTTTTGTTCATTAAAAAAAATAGTTTGACGGAAGGAGTGTGTCATCTTTTCCGTTAGGTGCGGACCTGGATCCATGATGGGGAACAAAGAGTTTGCCCGGCGCGGCGGGCCGATTGCGCGCGACCGCATCTGGCTGTGCGTCACGTGCGGCGGCGCGAGGTTGTCAAGTGTATCGAGAGGCACAGCCGAGTGAGTCCGATAGTCTGCGCTCTATTGATAACTCCGCCTGTTTTAAAATCCTGGCACGACAATGCAACTCCAGCCTCACGTGCTCCACTGAGCAACAATACCTCTCACTGGCAGCGCCGGTGTAACGATGACAGACAACAATACGGGTGCGCTTTGCTCATCGGCTCCTCATTTCTGGCGCCTTTTGATAAGAATTTTTTTTTTTTTTTTTTACTTTATGACGGATTCATACCCGGCCGGTGTGGCGGAATAATTATTTTCAAGCTTTGGTGTTGTTGAGATGAAGCAAAACACTTAGTCAAGGAAGATTTGGCGTTTTAAAAGGAAGATACAGTCATCATGTTCCAGGCCACCCACACAATGAGAGAATTCCATAATAGACAAATACCCTTTTTTAAATATTATATAAGCGTGCTCTTTGCAGCATTTTCAGCACTTAATTAAAAAAAAAACCCAAAAGATTTTTAAATGCATAATAAAAACACATTTAAACACCTATTTGAGAGAACAACAGTGACGGATAACAGAAATATGTTAGATGTAGAGAATTATTTTTACTGTATAATACTTCTGTGTTTACAGGAAACAAAGCCCCCCCTTCCCACCCACCCCCAAAGTAACATAATTAACGTATCATCTCACAATATTCATCAATAATAATTCCCAAAGACTGTGTGTGGATAAAGCAGAATTACATACGCCCTGTATACGATTCCTAACTCAATACCATCTAGTGGTTGACAGTGGAATTACACTCGGTAGAATCAAGAGTAAATGCAGTTAACCGTCCCCAAAAATCGGCAAATTAGTGGGACCGCGAACCTGGAAATAGTTGCTTCGTGTGTGAGCATTAAGATTGCGGACTCTCCTAAGGCAAAGTTATGTGGCTAGGTTAAATACCCAACATAGAATTTTCTTGGCTTCGTTGTTTTTAATTTTCGAGTAAACTTCAATGGTCATGGTAAGAAATACCTCAAAGCAAGCACATTGATCTTTCCTGAAGAATTGTTCACTCTCCGCTGCTTGTTCGGAAGTTTGCCGCTATCATGTAGCATGCTAGCGCAAGTTTTAAAGTTAGCTTGAAGTACAACGAGCAAAACAGCCAAGTTGGAGTCGTTTTAAAAAAGGAGAATTAACCAAAAAATAATCACAAATCACTCCTGTCTACACACACGTCCTCGCGCCATAGCGGTCTTCATTTGTTTTTGTCGCTCTGCGTTTACAGCGCCGGTAGGCCGGGCCAGTAGCTGGGAGATATGGTGGAGTGTAACCAGTGTTGATGTGGATGGCCCCTGGTCAGAGGCCAGGCCCTGGCTGTTAAAACGCAGCCTCTTTTGTGCGTCAGAGCCAGCACTGCCAGTCCTATTCCGCCCCTGTCGCTAGCGGTGGGGAGGCATTTACCCGCCGCATGCATTCATTCATTGCGCTGGCATTGCTCGATGCAGGGCTAAATGGCATTGTTACAACGTGCCTCTGAGAAGTGTTGACAGGCCCATATGCTAATTTTAATTAATAGAAGAGAGGGAAGGGGGGGGGCGTTTTTTTTTTTTTTTTAATTCACCTCAGCCCGGCTGCGGAATTTTATCCGCACCTCGACTGGCAAATATAATTGCGGCAAACTCAAATGAGCTCATTAGGAAACGTATTGAATTTACACATTATTTCCAGTAGTTAGGCTGAGTTATTTTCCCTAAGGAGTCAATTACGTACTCATTTGTGACTCAGGTGAATGGCTTTCTGGTGTCCCCCTCAACTGCCGAAAAAAAAAAAAAATCATACTTGCTGAATAATTTGCAAGACAGCTGCTGTACACGAATATCTATTGACGTTCATTTGCGCAAGGATTCCACGACGGGGGAAACGCGCAGGCAAGATAACGAGCCCCCTTTTGTTCGTTTATTCACTTCATTTGATTAACTCTTAACATGTTATTCGCTTCTGAATCATTCCGGCGTGTGCTCCCGTGTCTTCGGCGAGATTCGCTTCGGTTTTTGCTCCCTGCAGTCTTGTTTGCCGTTCAGACGGCACATTTTATGAGCAAACGCAGAGTCGAGTAACAAAGTGCGAGTGCGAGTTTAAACACAAGAGAAAAGAAGATCTGGTGCGTCAGGGTTCATTATCAGACAACCTGTCTGCATGTCCGCAAGTCGATACTTACCTCGGCCACAATTTTTGGGGGGATTCTTGGACAGCGCGAAAACATTCAGACTGCGATTAGGCTCTGAGTTGTTCAAAAGGAATCAGATATTGCTGGGATTGGGACGGAATAACGCGTCCGAAAGTTAGTATGAAGGCCTAGGCATAATAATCGAGCTTATTCATGTGATGATTTAGTAGAACTTTAGTAGGAGTGGGACAAATAATTTTTAATAAGTATGTTGAGGGAATTGTCGGAATACATGTCGTTCAACGTCAACGGTGGCTCGGTGGCCAGCGCGCCGCTGTATCGGGCCACTACCTACCGTCAGACGCCGGCCCAACCAGGTCAGTTGAGACATTTTCGGCCGTCGAGAATGGCCCAAAAGTGTATTTTCGGATTTGGACCGAAATACTTTTATCACGAAAACAACCAGCCTGCAACAAGATGTTGTGATGACACAAGCAACAAATGTGACCGGCGCATACTTGACCAAATAACAGAGGCATGATTCGGGGTTAGCTTCGATCATGCAGTCCAATAATGCGTAAATAGCTCGGAACTACCGAAAACTTCGAAGTCTTAGGACAATGCGCACCACCGCGACACTTGATGGCATTGTTATTCTTTGTCGTAAACGATTGTCGGAATACGACAAACGACCGGGCTTGCTAAAACTAATATCGCTAATGGTGAGTGATATTTGTAATCATTTATCTTCATAATGCCGGTCCTTCAAAATATGAATCGCATGAAAACGGTCACAAAAAAGTTTGGGTAGCACGGTCTTTATTAGAACACAAAAAAACAAATGTGCATTGATGGAATGTAAATGCTAAGTAAATATTTTCATAATTTTGGATGTGATTTGTTCTCTGAAGCATTAATATGGTTTTCATCCATCGCAGTGTCTTGATTTTATTGAGGTTAATAGTCATGAATGCAATTGTGCAATATAAAGATGCTAAATATTAAATGAGCATGGCAACATCATGTATTATATTATGAACATACGGGTCCACTCCCGGATCTGACAGGGCCACCACAAGTTGACGGTTGTGGGGGTTGGCTGCCGTTGTATTTTTCTGGTTGACATGCGTCTGGTATATTGCCCGGCAAATGACATTTTGCTGCCCATTTCAATTCTTTGCTGCGGATGAACACCCCCCTCCCCCACACCCCCACCCCTCATGTCGATGCCCAGGGCTGCTGCCCCTGTCAGCCCCCACCCCACCACCATTTGCACGCCACTGCGTTCAATATCCGCCGCTTAAAGGGTTGTAACATCGTGACTAGCGATGCTATTTGTTAGCTTGACTGCACCTTTTTTGCATTTCTTGTTAGCATCAAGCTAACTGGCAGGAAACCGAATGAAGCTTCGTTTGTTCACCGTGCCAAATTGCTGCTTTTTGTGAAGTGAGCGGAGTTCACCGACTACACACTGTACGGCGCTCGCTTCTCTCAAAAAAAAAAAAAACCCTTTGAGATGGATCGCTTGTATCGAGAAACACCAGAGCTCAATTTGAGTCCAGCATGGTGCTGAACTTTTCCCACGCTCTTCCTTGTTGTTCTATTGCGGTGTTGGTGCACTATCAGGGTTACTGCCTGTCCTCACCTTACAGAGTTGCCAAAAGGGGGCGGGGGGAAATAGGCCTCGTGTGGCGCCGGGCCTCCAAGCTTCAGCCCAAACACATCTCAGCTGTAAATACCACCAACAGCTGGTGGCGCACAAGGTAGTCGTGCTTCACAAATGACTGGCCTTCTTGAGGGGGCAGAGGCAAGAAGCGTCACTCGTTTCTTTGCCAACCAAGTGCCCGTAAAGTGAAACTTGTTCAAGCAATAAATAAGCACATCAGAGCATCTCTTCGTTGAGGCTATAAAGAGCTTTTGCTAAGTAGGCCGGCAATGATGCCCTGCTCAAAAAAGAATGGAGAGGTGAACTTTGTTTTTTTTTTTTTGGGGGGGGGGGGGGGCGGTGATCCCCACCCATCAATCGCGGCTCGCTCACCGCTTTCGTAGATGCCGCAGTCTATTTCTCGAGATAGGAAGTACGAAAGTCACCTTTGAGCCCCGCAGCTCGACTAGTGCTCCCCGGTATCACGCATAATGACATTCAGCTTGGCCCAGATCACATTTAGGATAGCTGATTTGATGCCAGCAAGGAAGACTGCCACCTAAAAGAATAAGCCCCCCCCGTTCTTCAGTTTAAACACAATCCATTTTCCAGTGTAAATCACTTGTCAGTCTATTGCAAATGTAACTGCTCTGATGTGAGGTGGAGACCGAGAGAGTAAAGATTATCTTTTGGGGCCATTCCGCCGACACCGTTGCGTGACGGAGACTGACAGCTCTTTCAGATGACTGACAGGTGTCCTTTGAAATGCCGCTGAAGCAGCTTCTGTTCAGACTGTTGAAATGCATATTTGGAGCTCTTATCATAAAGGCACGGATGGCCCAGATAGGTGCCGTTAACATTGCAAATGGCTCCGGAATTATTCATTGTCAGTGCTGTGGGAAAGAATCGGTGGAAGGAGGGGTGGGGGTGGGGGCGGTGTTGCGGATAGGTGGCAGCGGCGGAGGGCGAAGTTTGATTATTCCGCTCACACAATGGCAGGGTGCTTAATGATTCCTCTCCACCTTGGCAGCGGCATGTGCTGACTTCAGGCGCTAGCGGCGGGTGACACAGGTCCGGCCAAGTGTTAGAGCAAGATCATACGTCCGGGCCCCATTTTAATTTCTAATACATTAATCTTTTCCTCGCAGATCCTCCATGAATATTCCAGGGCTCCTTGTTTGTCGGCGAGCCTGTCTCGCTTTCATCCATTCAGGTGGTTTCATTCACTGTGAAAGCCAGCTAAATGGAGCCGATCAGTCAATGACAACCGGGATACAATAGAGCCCGGTTACATGTCCCTTTCCTCCTTTCAGTCTTCTGATAGACAACCCTGACACCTGCTCCCCGGGGAGAGCCTCCGCCAAGCCAGCGCACTGTTCCGCCAGAGACTTCCTTTACTTTATCAGCCCATAAAGGATTGTCACAGGTGACTCCATCAGCGGAGGAATGGAGCCGCCCCCTTTGACCCGCTCCCGCACGCGGCGTGAGGTGGAGGCGCCTCGAACCGCGCGCGCCGTACTGCAGTCGGATTAAGGGTTGCTTAAACGCTGTCAGACGCGCCGCCTCGGCACGTGGCGCTTTCTAAAAAAAAAAAAAAAAAAAAAAAATGTTCAGCCTTTGTTGGCTGCCATTAATTAGCATTGTCTTAAGTTCATTAGACCACCGCTCGGGCTCTTACTAATGAGGTGACGTCGGCTAACCTACATCCACCGAAGCTTTGTCGAGACTGACCTGACAACGACTCCTCACTTCTTTCTCCGGCGTAATGACATGCACGGGAGAGAGGAGCTCTGACTGACATGTGCTTTAATGGTCTTATTTCCACTTGTAATGATGAGGAGTGGACGAGACCAGCAGCCACTGGAATTTGGCGGAATAGAGTGCAGATCTGCGCCGATTTTTCACAACAGGGCGGTTTTCACTGTAGCAAATTTGATATCTGATGCAAACACACACACACACACACACACACACACACACTCACAAACATGTTAATGCATGAAGATTTTTTTCACACTAGGGGGTATTTTCGCCCATGTAGGTTTCGTTGTAGAGGAGTTTCACTGTACAGTCGTACTTGGGAGCGCCCAGACTTGCAAAAAACATTTATTTATTTTTTTTGTAAAGACTTTTTAAGTTTTGTTGATTTGAGCTTCAAGCACTGAAGTCCCCGTTGAAGTCGTTTTTTGGAATCGAGTTACGGTTCGGTCACCTACAAAGCGAATTGTAATTAGAAGCCAACATGTTCTTAAGTTGGGAATGTTAGCAAGTAGTTTTCAAATCATTGACGACTTTTGCCTCATTTGTACTCCCCCCCCCTCCCCCCACGTAAGGACAGATTGATGCTAATAAGCAAGCAAAAAAAAAAACAAAAACTCAACAATACCAAAGCGTAAATATCTCCTCTAACATCTTTCAACTCCACTTTTCATGCCTAATCAAAAAAATATTCTCCAAGTCCACTTTACCTCCCGCCAACTTAATCAAATCTCGTGAATTAATCAATATCATGTTTTGTTGGTGTGTTTTTTTTTTTTCATCCCGCTGCATTAGAAAGTAAAAACACCCCTGATTTTGAACAAATGCATGAATGCTGTATGAAGCATTTATTTACCTGCCACTGTGCTAACTTCTTCTCCAGCGCGGATCGAGAGGCGCTGGCATTGAGGCGGGACATTAATTCACTGTGTCAACCTGTCCCCATGGAATATTTATGATGCTAAATAGATTTAATTAGACCATGCAGCTCTGATGGAAGAGAAATAGCACTGTCAATTGGAGAGAGAGAGAGAGAGAGAACAAAAAGATTTGGTTGCCTCTCCTGATGTTAGGCTGTAAATGCGTCTTTATTTTCAATGACAGGATATCTGAACTGTTTCAAAGCGAAATGTTCATTCCGTCACCTTGAGAGGTTTGGACGGATGCTTACGACGAGGCGGAGAATGATCACGGGCAACACCTTGGCCTCCATGTAGGATTTATTTATTTTTAATCGCCTTACATTGAGATGCACGGAGCACAAAATACATTATTACCTGAAATGGTGCGGGAAGGGGGATGGGGGGGGGCATTTTGCGTGTGATTTAACAAATAGACGCTGATGACCATAATCACCCGTTCATTTTGCCTTCACAGAGAAAATGGTTGCTTACAGTACCTGGGCGCTTTAATGAATTTGACTTTTATCACCCACACTCCTTGATTTGATATCATCACTATTAATTCAGCCTCCTCACAGCCAGAGGTGAGCAAAAAAAACAAACAAAAAAAAAAAAAACCCACAAGCCCTTTCGTCTTAGCTAAGCAAAAATAAAAATGAAACTCTATTCGTCTTTATGCACTGCCCTGCTGCAGATTTCACGCAGAAGGACAGCTTCTGATGCATCGGATGACAGCCCGGAGTAAAGTGAGACATCATGTCTGCCTGTGATAAAAAAAAAAAAAAAAAAACATGGGCACAGTAAATAATAGCCGCTTCTCGTCTTGACATCTGTCATCCAGTTCGAAATGGATGGGGAAAATGACCAGCACTCTATCGGCCCCGCTCCGGCTGTTTCGCTGAATGATGCAAAATAGGCGATAATATCAGTGCCATGCTGAATGGCATTACTCCAAATCTAATGTCATTAAAAGGCTGGGTATTAGCCGCGCTGTCTGGAGATGGCGATGTGGGAGGGGGGCTCCTCGCCGCTTGACTGACACGCAGATTAAGTGCAGTGACAGGGAGCACAATAAAGTCATCAGAGAATGTGACATGTCAGTCAGCGAGGGCGTTGACGGGATGAATTGTCACTCTCGCTGTCACAGCCCATCCTCTGCCTTATCCGTGATGTCCCGTACGCCACCGTGGGAAAATGGGCGGCGGCGGTGGCGGTGGCGGCAGCGCTCGGGCAATATTTATTCAGGTAGAGGACATCCACTCGAGCCTCCCTCTCACGACATGTTTGTAAATCTACTGACAAGAAGAAGAAGAAGAAGAAGGGCCGATGATAGCTGCTCAGCGTGAGTGGGTCACGACAAATGAGGCCATTGTTACTTGGGGGCGCACGGCGGAGCCTCCAAAATGGAACGTCCCAAAGTTCAACCAACGTTTTCTGGGGAAAAATGGCCTTGGGGCCTCAAACAAAATGTGGAGGTCAAGCCACGTTTACATCAGCGGTTCACCAGCTTTCGACACCAAGTACCACCCTGGCGGGGAAAAAATAAATAAATACTGCCACCATCGTCATAACCAACATTACAGTTCGAATGTTTTATTCCCAAAAAGGATTTCATGAGATTTCAAGAACAAATGGTGAAAGATCAAAATTCAAGTTAAATACAACTGAACTGAATATGAAAAAAAAAAAAACTGTCGTAAATTTCAAAAGTTACTGTACATATATACTGTACTGCACTGGATCGAAACCAAATAAACAGGCTGGATACGTAGTGACACGCTTCAGTCCAATATGTGTGATTGTATTTTATGTTTTGAATGTGGAATTTGTCTTTGTTTATCGTGTCATTTTGAGATTCTTGAGCTCTCTCTCGAACCACTGGTGGTATTTGTACCATGCTGAAAGTCCACCGCATTACCTCGTGGGAACTAGCCTGGCTGCTAAGTAGTATATGATTGAGACGAATGAGTTCATCACTTCCAGACAGATTAATTCGACCAAGGCAATGCACATTCTGTTGTACACCACACAATCGTTTTTTTTTATATAAAACTATTGGAGTTTATATAAAACTTTTGTAAAGCAATAAAACTATTGCTTTACAAAAGCCCTTCCAAAACGCCCCCGTTTTTTTTTTTTTTTTTTTTTTTTGCAGCGCTGATTTTTTGTGTTTCAGTGGTTAACTTCTCTTTACACTTGACAGTTAATCACGTTATCCGTCAAGCCATGACATGTTTGATGATGGCGACAGTTTGAGCCTGTGGTGAAAGAATTCACATGAGAGGTCCGATGGGGAAATTTGGTTTGAAAATTCGAGCAACTTTGGAAGTCGACCAACATCACGCAAATGATCGAGTTTGACTTTGGAGGTTTTGTTGTAACACCGGTACTCATTAATCTCGGTTAAAAGGGTTTGCTGTACCCGTGTGCTCCAAATTATTATTTTATAATATTTTTCAAAAAACTGTTTCACAGCTCTGAGGTATTTACACTTTCAAGACGAAGTTGTATATTCAAATTATGTACTAATGACTGCATTCTTGGCCGTCCAGTAACCAACATATGTATTCGTTTATGTATTCAGACCATATTTACACATCTACTAAAAGAGCATGAAGGTGAGGAAACGTACTTCTGAATATGCACTTTGGCCAAAAGATGGCAATGTTGCAGTACTGAATCTCCAATTAGTTTTCTGCTGGTTGCACACGCGTCGCTCACACTCACAAGACCCTTTAGCAGCTTTCCTCTTTCCATATCCCCTCAAATGAGTGCTTCCTCATCTGGCTACTGAAGATTTACCACCTTCTAAGTGTTATTATTATTATTTTTATTTGATTTTTTTTTTAACCAACACGGCATGTTTAAACCTGAATGAGTCGTTTTTTATGAAACTTGACCAGTTCAAGCGTTCTTTTGAGTTCCCTTTCGAATGTCGTCAGTTGCCATTTTCCATTATTTATTCTTTTTATTTTTTTATTTTTGGCCACATGACACCGAACAGTATTTGTGATAATGTGAATATCGTTAACAACACCAGACGCTCGCCCTTGTGAGCCAGACCCCGTAACATGTTTATACATTTCATAATTGGCTTTCGCAAGCTAATTATTCGAACTTTTAAAGATAGTCCAAAATTTTTTTAAATCATACTGATTAAACTCCCTGATTGACGGCCTGCTAAATTGCGAACAAATTGATTTCCTTCACGGGTTCTACCATCGTCAAATTTAAACTCGCTGTTTAATGTCAACATTTCGGAATTGACACGAAAGTGCTAGAAAGGACATCTTGAGTGGCATTGTCGGTTTGGAAGTAGCAGCAAAAGGAAAAGCCTTCCCGCGCATGCATGGCCACTTTGCTGGTCTTTATTATTGGCTTATTGCCTTTAAGCTGTCACCACTCCGAGCATTGGGACTCTCAAGGGGATTGTCTTGTGGCATTCCACAGATCCGGGCTGGCTGGGACCCACTCAGCTCTGTTGCAAAATGCGAGTGTGTCATGTCGCACGCAGTGTGCGCCTATCGTGCTGACTTCTTGCACACGCGACATTCAAAAGACTCACCAGAGGTGTCACTGCGACTGCTCTTTAGGCTTTTGTTGAAGCGTATTTCGGGAACGATTCCCTTATTTCCCTATTTATTTATTTACAAAGGAAAATCCTTGCTGAAAGAGGTGCACGGAAGAAGATGTCGTACATGTTTCAATGCATAAGGTCAGTACATAAGAGGAACAAAAGAGCAGTCGAGTCGGAGCCCGGTTGCTCTTGTGCCTCGGGCCACGACTTTTTTTTTTTTGTAGTGGTCATTGCATTGAAGTGAATGCGCGTGTAAGGCTCAAATAGAGTGTAAAGCATCAATATTTGCACCTGTGTCATTTCATGTCGACCGCGCAAACATTTTTGAAGGAATCACGAGACACTCTAGAAAAAGCAAGCGTGCATAAACGAGGGAATGAGTCCCCCCCACCGCTGCCTAATTCCCACCATTGCCTCCACCTCTCCTTGACTATGCCAGTCACATTTTCTAATTAGCTTTCCCTGTGGAGGAAGAAGATGGATTATATTTTAATATCTGGGGCCTAAAATTAGTTTATTTTCTAGCAAGTTAGCACTTCTTAGAAGTTGATTTACTCTTGAAGCCGTAGAAGCCGCCAGCTCGCAATTAATCATT
>NW_017805150.1:0-3161 GCF_001891065.2 Hippocampus comes | reverse complement strand
GGTGGGGGGGTCTGCTTGTCACCGTCTGGATCACAATAGGTAAACACCTAATTTACACTATTTAGAAATCCCCTCTCTAGAATAGTACAAGTCGTGACAGCGGCTCCCTCGATTGTTCCGTCCTAAGCGCCGTTATTAATTACAGAGCACTTTTAACAAAGCGACATTGTCTGACTAATCATTGACACGGAATGATTAAAGATGCACTTTGCCTTTTTTGAATGACTTACTTTTCCTTTTTTTTTTTTTCCTTCTTCTTCTGCGCTCATTTATGAGCTAGATGTCAGATTTGCGCCCCCGCCCCCTCCCCTCCCCGGTCACCAATTTGGCTGGCCGCGATCCGCTTTCCAGCAACCTCAAATGACTTCACAGGCTCATCCGTCAAGGCGCAAGGGGTTGAGGAAGCGCGCCGGCGTTGCAGCTGCACTGACGTCCAGCACTCAAGGATTCAGTGATGAAAAACGAGAAATGTTTTTGACCAAAAGTTTTTTTTACTTCCTTTTATCGATGCTGACACAAATATTAGGGGCCTTTGAAATAACGAATTTCCCATAGTTGTCCAATCAGCTTTTATTCACTTATTCATTCCCAGCCAATTCTGGACCAAGTCTGAAAAGATGTTTAAAAACGTCCTTGGGAGTGAATGAGTTAATCAATTGCCAGCAGGAGATGGAAAGTTATGTGCTAACACTGACTGCTAACGCTTCCACCTTGTTTTCGACTCCTGTTCAGCTGTTCTAGTAGGCTTTCCCTGACTTTTTTTTTTCTCAAAGAGACCAAAAGATCAGTTACAGTCTCCGCCATGGTGCTTTTGCGTGTCAGGCAACGGTGGGGTCGAAACATTTTAGCATGATCGGACCTTGAGTACAAGAAGTATCCTCGACTCTTTTCTTACTCCTTCGGCGAGGTCATGATGTTATCATCCGCCTCATGCAACACCCACCACCACCACAGACACGTTGCACAGGTCTCACCATAGTGTGATCAAACAATATGGCAGAGAAAGGAGCATGGACTTCTTTCTTGTATTCCCCCGAAAACCAAAGATGAAATGGTTCTAATTCACATTTTAGGGTTCAGGTTAGGGCTAGCGCGAAGGCGTCTATTTTTCAAACGCCGTCCTTTAGGCGATATGAATCTGTGGGAAAAGTTACAAATGCCGCAGAGGAAAAAGCAATCTCACTTTGAGAGAAATGCGCTTGACACCGGGTGACGTATTTTAATGCCGCTCTTTGTCGAGCGTCGCAACCTCCCCCCGCCGCCGCCGCCCGGCGCGAGGTGCCGGGCCTCCTAAGCCCAGATGCGACGGGCTTTGGAGTGCGCCGTTCCGCCAACTCGAGGTAGAGCGTCGCCGGGAGGCTCATCGGGCTCCTCGCTTCCCAGGGAGATGAGCAGCGTAGGCCAATTTCATATGCGGGGGCTCGGCCCCTGGGTCTGAGTGGAGTTGGGCTGGGTCCGCCCGGTATCCTGGCTTCATTAATCAACCCGCCAAGGCTTACCGGCAAACCCCCTCTCCGCCCTCTCGTCGACAACCCCTCGGATTACACAGAGCCGGCGAAATGTCAGCCCAAATCTGAGTCTTGATGCAGATAATCATTTCAATAATATTTCTCCATTTGTGCACCCCCCTCATCCACCATCCCCCCCGATACCCGGGGAATAAAGCTTCTCCGCTGTCAGGTAGCAGAAGACTACAGTTGGTGGGACTACTTGACTCGGTGCCAGATGGCTTAACCATGCTTGCAGCATATGTTCAACAAGCAGTCCTTTGCCAAGCACGCATTAGGTTTTTATTAATTTCAGGCAGGCGGGAATGCGGACGTATATATTTACCTGATCCCCATGGCAACCCCCCCCTCATCCCCCCATGCGCCGCTACAGAAAAATTAGCATCATGAAAAGCGATGTAAAAGTGAGCATTTAAACATCATCCAACCTTTTTTTTTTTTTTTTGGAATGAGTTGGTGGCAAAGGCGATTCCGGCAATGGATGCCGAGACGCAAATGACCATTTAGCCCGATGAATATGCTGGGGTGCGAGACAAAAAGAAACAGTGCTGCATGGGAGGGCAAATTTATTCATTACCACTAAGTTGAACTTCCCTTTTAACAGCCCGGCGCTCTGCAATCCAGGGAGTTCTCTCTTCTCAGTGACTTATGGTAGTGCGAGGGGGGGAAGGAGGGTGGGGGGCGACGCAGTGGTGGCGGCGGCGGCGGCGGCGGCGGCGGCGTGCTGAAAATGTCAATAGAAATAGTAAGTGTGAGAGGCAAGGCTTGCCTAATTAGTGCCCATTTAGATTTTATGACGGCTCTGAGATCTGCTCTTCCTGACAGAGAGCACTACGGTTGCATATTGTCCTAGCCTGAGGGAACCATCGGAAAATCCAGATTTATTGGACCTATCATACCAGCATATTTCATTTGCCATTATGAGATGCCATCTTGCAATGATGCCGGATTATTTATTACAGATTAAATCCCGGGATCTGGCTGGTTGAGGAACATTTCAGAGTACCATTCCTCTTATTAACTTCTTCATTATCTGCCCCTGTGTGATCTAAATTCTCCCTTCCTTCTCACCTGCACGAATAAATATGTTACTGATTGGAGCGGGCCTAACCATCCCCCCCCCTTTTTTTTTTTTGTCTCCTGACGTTAGTCCTGCGATGCAACGCGGCTCTTTTTTTTTTTTTTTTTTTTTTTGCGCTCGGTCTAGTTTAATTTCACAGCCATACTCGAGATCATAAGTTTCATAATTGCAGATTTTTATGTGGCAGAAAATCACATCAGAAGTTGAGAATGAGAATTGTGCTGTCTCCAGATGCTTGACAGGGTTTTATATATTTTATATACGGCCGAGTGTTTATTTACCGTGTCCCTTAAACCCCAGGTTGTTGGCATTTATCCTGTTTACACATCAATATTAAATCTCCACCAAAGCCTTGAGAGTTGCATTTAAGTCATTGTGCGCGTTGGTATTAAAATGTGCTCCATACTGTGAGAGGAGCTCGTCTGGGAATAGCCGGGCCCTGGACTCCCATTACCCGGCATAAAAGTGTCAGCCACTTTAATTACATTCATGCCTTCCCCAGTCCGTTTTACTGCAGCCGCAATCAGATTTCATGCACAGATCTCCTTCCTTTTGTCTCAGCCATTGTGACC
>NW_017805149.1:676068-803206 GCF_001891065.2 Hippocampus comes | reverse complement strand
ACTGTGCCAAACATCTTGCGAGTAACTTGCTGTGGCGATCCTTGACTTAAAGGGATTTAAGTATAGTAAATCAAAATTGAGACGATACTACATCACTTGTAAGTATGATAGTAAAATTGAGACTATACTACATCACTTCTAAGTACGGTGGTACCTCTCCGTACGAAATTAATGTATTCTGGAAGAAATTTCTTAACTAGAAAATTTTGTAAATAGAGACGCGTTTTCCATGGAAATACCCTAATCCGTTCCAAGACCCCTGCCCCCCACCCCCCAAAAAAATCTGACATAAATGTTTTCTCAAGCATAAAGATGCATCGAAATATGTAACAAATACATGTTGCAATTAGATTATTGCACAATAAATGACATTTGTGCATGATGTAAAAAACAAAGATTAAAGTAAAGAATAAAAATGGTGGTCATTTAACTTTTAATAGCCTCCTCATCGTTTTTTTTTGCCCTCTTTAGTTCATGTTCTCTGCCAGAAGTGGTTTTTGCCTGGCGTTTTGTAAAGAACTGATCCAAGGACGTTTGCCTTTAACATTCTTTCGAAAATGTCCAAGGCAATCATCAGCAGAGTGAGCAATCGCCCGACTGCAGATGAACACTTTTTTTCTGGGTGATTCACGTTTCCGTAAAATTATCGGAACGCCTCATGGCCCGAGGGGCTTAATTTAATTTTCTCCACACGTAGACACAAAGAGTAGAAGTCCCTCTTAGCCAATGGCATGCTAGGAAGATGCCAGGTAATAGCCAATGGCAGAGCAGCTCTGAGTATGTTGCGTTCACGAAACTCGGAGTTGCAAGGACCAGACCATACTGTACTTTTACCTTTCGTATCTTGATATTTCTTTCGTAACAATAGGCAATATTTCCCGGTTGAGGCGTTTTGTAACTTGATAATTTCGTATGAACAGACGTTCGTGAGGCGCCACTGTACTCTTTTTTTTTTATTTGCTTTTGTAGCTATCATACAACAAAATATTCCATGTTTAGAAAAATAAATAACCCTTAAGAATTGCAGCTGTCCCTTCAGCTAAATGCGACATGTAAACGCAACCTCCGCATTGGAGTGTGGATTATATAGGCCCTTTGTCTTAACCATTGACTTGCAAATGCGTCCGTTTGCTCTCCATGAAGAGCGTCGTTTATTGCCGTAATAGCATAATTGCCTCACTAATTGTTGCAAACAAGTCCGTCAATAGTCCGATTCCTACTTCGGAAGCTGCTCCCTGACAAAGGCCCCAAAGGGTTCACGTACGACCTGACGCTCAAAGAGAGCTGCGTGTGTCCTTTTTATAAACATAGCCTTAAATTGTCGTGTAATGGCACACGCATTCTCGCTTGCAATTCGGACACAAGTTTCGGGTTGCGCCATTCTCATGCGGAGAGAAGATGACGCGGAGACTTTGAAGTGGGGTGCAGGGGAACACTTTGACATCTGCATGTGATCTGAAATCGAGGCACTCCATTCTCGTTTGTTCCGCTGAAGGAGAGGCAACACTAATTGGAATTAGAGCGACTAATAAGCGCGGCCGTGTCTCTTCTGTGACTCTGAGGAACCTCGCCACGGTGCCGTTTTCAAAGCAAGCGTGAAAACGTCCCTAATGTGACGTGGAAAGAGGGACAAAGGACACCACAGAGCTGCCCTGGTGCGCGGCAACTCCGCCAGATTTCTTCCCGATTACGCGCATCGCTGTTGCATTAACTTTGTGTCCCTCAATGATTCGGTGGATTTTACGCAATTACTGTTGAGGGGTTTTATTGTGCGTATGTGTGATAGTTTTTTTTTTTTTTTTTGACTCGCTGTAGGACACGCGCCTATTTACATAGCCGTGACGTGACAATATAGTCATCCGAATGCGATTGGCGGCCACGGACTTGACATGTTGTCGGCATTTCTTCAGAGAAATAAAGAACGCCTTACATATTTGTATCCGACCAGAGCGAAATGTCTATTCAAGTTCAGTGAGCAAAACAAGCTTCTGGCGCTAAAATACGTGGGTAGAAAATATTTGGGAAGCACCTCAAATAAAATAACGTACTTTTCAAAAGGATATAGTAGTGCTCTAGTTATGTTGACATGAATAACTATTAAAGTGTTTTACGAACAGTAACCTGGATGTTTTAAACACAAATTGACATCAACAATTTTTTACAGTGACGGTGTTCATTTGTACTGGTTTGTGCTTTAACGCAGGTGTCAAAGTCAAGGCCCGGGAGCCAGATCTGGCCCGCCACCTCATTTTATGTGGCCCGCGAAAGCAAATCGAGCATGTCAAGTTCCATGATGCTTGCTAAAGTCTGAACCAAAATTTCAAATTGTCATATGTAATCCACAATAACAGTCATCATTCTTGACTTCTGATTTTAAAACTAGTTCGTCATCAATTTGTTGTGCGCTGTATATGTAATATGTGGACGGGTTAGACATTTTAATGGTTTCCCCAAATTCATCACGGCCCTCCAAGGGAAACCGTAACTACAATGTGGCCAGTGGCAAAAATTAATTTGACACCCATGGGCTATAATATCAGAGAAGACATTAATTAAGGTTGGCAAGAGGCTGTTGTTATTCGTTTTAAACTAACAGATCTGCAGTAGTAAAAATAGCATCCCATGGTAAATCCTTTGAAATATAACATTTCAATGAGTGAGAGAGAGAGAGAGAGAGAGAGAGAGAGAGAGAGAGAGAGAGAGAGAGAGAGAGAGAGAGAGAGAGAGAGCAATTGTCAAGCCTGCACTTGGGTTAGAGACCTGTAAAAAGCTCCAGGTTAAAGGGGGTTTTACACTGGAATTCGGTCGACATGGTCGATCGCTTCAAGGCAGAGAATACCAAGAATATAATGTAACAAGTCTATGTTTTAAGTGTACTCAACTCAACTGTATTTATTGGGCACTTTAAAACAACCACCGTTGCATACAAAGCAAAGTGCTGTACAATATAATATATACAACAAGAATAAATAAAACAATACATTAATAATGAAGACAGTAGAAAGCACAAAACAGTCAAACTAAGATCAAGTCTGAGTCAAAAGCCAAAGAATACAAGTCAGCGCTCTGTGAACACGTATGCAAATTTAGCCCCACCGTGATCATTGTATCCTTCCTGCCAACAAATTCGGGAAAGTACACTTATGTCAAATAAGATAAGTTGACTGTGTGATTGGTTTTTGGGCGACATTGCATTGTGCGTAACGATTCCTGGGGGAAAGGTGCAAAGTGCTTTCCAGCTTGGAAAAAGAGGCAAATCTTTGGGGAATTATGCGGGACAAACACCCGCGGCCCTCCCCCGTTTTTTTTTTTTCTGGAACTGCAGGGAGCGTTCACTGACAAGTCGCGTGACCCCCATAAAGCGCCATCTAAAGCCTCCCCCTCCCTTGTCCAAAATGTCTTGCTGTAAGGGCCCCTGCTCCAGAGTGGCTGCCGCCGTGTCCAAAAGTTTCCCCAAGTCCGCATTTCTATTTTCAAATGCTCCTTTTTTTTTTTGACCTGCGTAAAAGATGCGCAATGGGCCGCAAGTGAAGTCGACTTTCCCAAGCCAGCTCTCCTTTCAAGGAGCAGTGTGGATAATCGCGAGGCGGAGGACCGAGGACAAGGGGCGGCCCACAATTCTCCTCGGTTGCCCCCCCCCCCACCACACCTCACACCCAAGTATACCCGCAACCCCCTCCGAGCTGCCTGGCGTCAAGACAACAAGTGATGAAGCTCAGTACCCGATGAATAGCAGAATTCGCTTGCCCAAAGTCGGCTGTGTAATAGTTTCATGCAGACTATTTGCCTCGCAGCCATAAATATTGTCTCAAACGGTCGTGTCATGCGAGCAAATGGCAGGTGTGGCACATGGCAGAGCTAAATCGCGTCCGTGGCGGCATGTCGAAAATTACAAAATTACCACGGTGCTGCCTTCGACCTGTTGGCGTAAAACTCCGAAATAAAAGCGTCAATGCACGACTAAGCAGAACCAGAATCGTGGCCAATTATGTTTCACTTTTGGGGGTCAACTCTTTTGTTTTACTCCACGATGCCTTTGCTCCTTTTCGTGTTGATTAAGTGGACTTTTTAAAATTTCGAATAGGCAACATGCAAAAGCAAAATAAAACCAAAACCAAACTACAATAAATTGTTCCCAATGGAAACACCGTAAGGCACAAGTGTCAAACTCAAGGCCCGGGGGCCAGATCAGGCCCGCCACATCATTTTATGTGGCCCGCGAAAGCAAATCAAAGATGTCAACTTTCATGATGCTTGCTAAAATCACTACCAAAATTTCCAATTCTCATTTGAAATAAATAAGGGTGATACTATAAGCATTTTCGTGTTACCAAACCCCTCATTATAGTAACTTAAATAATAGATGAATAAACCATTATTCTTGGCTTCTTTATATGGTTTCAATCATAACGGCCCTCCAAGGGAAACTGTAACTAAAATCTGGCCCGCGACAAAAATGAGTTTGACCCCCCTGCCGTAAGGCTTTACTAGGAAGAAGATAAAATTTAAATCCAGGCCCTTTACAATTTGCAATTGGCCACTTTGCTCAATCCGAAATATGCAGCCATATTTGTCCGAAAGAACAAACATGAGTGTGTTGAATTTACTCCATTTTACTTTGACAAGTTTATGCCCAAAAAAAAAAATTAATGAGATGTAAAGTCTAAAAAAAAGTGGATCTGCATCAAGATGATTTTATTTCGTGCAACCATGTAACGAAATAAACTTGAATAAATTCAACCCCCCCAAAAAATGAACAAAAAGGTGTCTTCCCTGTGTTGGTATGTGCTTGTTGTTGGCGGCCAAATGACAGCAGTGCTTGGTCATTTAAACGTCTTAGGGGATGGGGGCTCTTTGCATTGAGATGTTAAGTGGGTGTGTCTATATAAACCCGCGCGTGGTCCACTTTCGCTTTTTGGCTGCTGTGAGGGAAAGAAATTCGCTTCGAGAGACAGAGACAGAAAGAGAGAGAGAAAAAAAAGGGGGTGAGGGGAAAAAAAACAGAATGGTGGCCACTATTGACTGTGTGGACAAGTCCGACTCAATCACTGCAAGTAAGGTACGTCTAAAGAAAAAACTTTGTGACGGTATTCATAAAGGCGGAGTTCAGTGAAATGTATTTATGATGTTATCTCAATTATCCAGGTCTCCAAACCATTGATGGAGAAGAAACGAAGGGCCCGTATTAACAAGTGTTTGGACCAGTTGAAATGCCTTCTGGAGAGCCACTATAGTAGCACTGTAAGCATAAACGAATTCATCTAGCTCTCATTTAGTAAACAGCCATTGGGCAGTCCAAAAGTTCAAAATACTCAAAAGATTTTATCATCAGAATTGAAAAAAAAATCCTCAACACTGTTCATTGTTTTTAATGTTCCGGCAAATGTACAATGTCCTATCCTTCAAACTAATAAGTCATTTCTAACTATCTCTATATATATAATTATAGTATTAAAATGATACTAATAATGAAAATAAACAAATAAAAGATATCGTAAAGGCCACAATGTAATTTTAGAATTTTAATTGTGATGCACGTTTCCCTGAAATGTATTGAAAGATGTGCGTTTTGACTGTAACGAATTCGATTTTGCTTGCACACGCAGATTCGGAAGCGCAAACTGGAGAAGGCGGACATCTTGGAGCTCACCGTGAGACATTTGAAGCACCTTCAGAAAAACTCTCCCACCTGTAAGTCTGCACACATCCACTTTCACTTTTGCCCCCATCTAACCTGACTGACGCATTGCTCTTGTTCGCAGCTGCTTCCACGCGTGGGGAACTTTCCGATTACCAGAAAGGCTACCACAGCTGTCTGGCTAATTTCCAACACTACTTGCTGATGGCTGACACGGTGAACGACCGACAGCGCCTCAAGATGGCGCCGTTGAGCTGCAAACCGCTGCACATCTGCAGGACCACGGACAGCGATGTAGCCCACGCGGAAACGCGAGAAACGGCGTGGAGAGCAGAGAACGACAAGGCGAGCTCTCCAAGGACCCACGACGCGTCTCACTTTCACTCAAGTGAAGACACCACCCAGAAAGGGTCCACGCGGTGTGGGTCGGTCGCAGCCCCGACCACAGAAGCCCTGGATAAACGAGCCACGGTCAAGAAACTTCACCCTAAAAGTCCCAGTGAAGTTGGCAGCCCCCGTCACATTATGTGGAGACCTTGGTAGGGACCCTAAAAGCTTCGCCTTTTCATAGAAACGTTGTGCGCTTCTATTTTCTGAATAAAAATGACAATAATAAGACTCCGTTCTTGCATATTGCAATATCGTCAATGGCATGTACACCGTTCGCCCAAAGAGAGCTATTGGTCAATTTTTATTACTTTTTTTTTTTTTTTTTTACAATTTCCTTTTTTGGGGCGGTGGGAGTGTTCAGCCTATACGCTAAATAAAATACGTAGGTTAGCCTTATGATTAGCAGTTAAAATGACTACATCAACCGAGAAGCAAGTGTAAGTTGAGAGGTTCGTAGTTTTTCTGTGGATAGCTCTACTTTAAAAATGGGCAAAAGGAGAGATGGAATCCTTTGAAGGCAGTTTTATTTTCCCAACGTCTGCACCTCCGAACGAACGAACAAGAACACGCCTCCTTCCCGGAAACACCAAACACTTCCTGGTTTCCTTAACCAATCAGATAATATCAACATAAACTTGTTTAAGCAATTATTAAACAGAATATAACCTAGGTCACTGTAACACAAAAGAACATAATGCTCGAATATAAAATGAAAATAATTAATAATTTAACATAAGCTTACACAAGCAACAAAAAAAACGTAGGTTAGCCTGATGATTAGCGGTTTAAATGATGACATCAACCCGGAAGCAAGCAAAAAAAAAAAAAAAAAAAAGAAATCAAATTGTAGCGTACATGAGACTGTATGAAAAATGAATGTCCTTCAGCGGTGTTTCATACTCTCTATGAAGTCTTCTCTAACATTGTGCGAAGGATCTGTTCGCCTCGCCTTCCCAAAAGTTTCTCACCCTGGGAGGAGCTAGGTCAGATGATGCGATTCACATCAGACTGGACTCAGCGGAGCGCATTTTAAGAGGCTAGACGTGCTCCGGGCCCGGCACGGAAGCCATACAACAAACACATTGCTCACTCGTGTCCAAATTCCCGCTTTTCTGTCAATGATCGATTTATTTTCATCGAGCACAAAATATTTCTTTTGTGAAAGACGTTTTGGAATGTTTCGACTCAACCGCTGGAAAGGTGACGATTTATCCATTTAAAAGTCAGCTAGCAGAGGATGGTTTCGATCCATCGACCTCTGGGTTATGGGCCCAGCACGCTTCCGCTGCGCCACTCTGCTGGTACTACATAAATGCCCTAAAGTTCAATTGAAATGCTCAAACCTCTACCTTCAAAACCCACCCTGGCTCGAAACCCCCAACCGAAACGTTATCTTTTAAACACGAACGAACATGGGCTTGAACCCCTATTTTTAAACTGCACTCTCTGCATAAAGCCCTACTTTTTACCCCTAAATTGGAACTAAAGCTTTAATTTAAATCCAAAACCCTGTTTGAAAGCCTAACTTAAAATCTTAACCATCTGTCTTGAAAAGTTAATGTGAAAACTGAAACCCAGACCTGCAGCCCTCTTTTCTAAACTCTAATCCACGTTTGAAACCCAAACCTGAGCTCCAATTTAAACCCAAAAATATATCAGTTTGAAACCTTAATCCTTGTCTTGGCACCCCAACTCTGCATTGCAAACCTGATTTTGTTGCTATTCCTGCTGAAAAGAGATTAAAGGGGGGAAAAAAAGCACACACGCACTTGAATAATCTTTTGCATTTACTCAGTCACAACCTTTTTTTTTCCAAACAAAGTCATCTAAGAACTCATAACAATTAAACATCATTCATCGACTCGTGAATTTTGGAATATGTTACAAAATGATATATTCAGATTTGTAAATACAATAGAAAGTCAACGGCTTCTGAAAACGGGGATGTGATGAGAACGCAATGATGAACGTGCACTAATAGGGAAGAAAACATTGGATAAGAAGACAATAAGATGGACAAACGTGCAACTATTGGATAACGGTTCCACGTAACCCTTGATATTCATTCCTCATTTGCATATGCTGTTGTGCAATCTCTTTGCCATCCGTCATTTTCATTGCTAAATTTTTTTATTTTTGTCATCGATGACGATGCCCGAGCAATTTTGAGTGCAATGCTGCTATGCCGAGTCAGCCTGCAGTAGTAGAACCGTGCTGTTGGACGCTTTTTTTTTTTTCCAAACCTTTCACATGGAAAGGAATTAATGAATGTTGGCTTCAGCTTTGTCAGAAGTAATTTGGCGGCCTCACATTTGATGGTAATCCACGGCAGAGGTTGGGACCGCCACTCTAAACTTGAAAAATGGTCTTGTACAGTTTGGGAACAAGTTGTACATTGTAACCAAACATAAATATGGAGAATGTATTATGTGAGTCGGAAAGAATCCATCGGGAAACAAAAGCTGCTCTACAGTAATTGGTGGAAATTTTAAAAAAGTGTCAAGGAAAAAAAAATGCATATAATCAGCATTTTACAGGGAGCAACATCAAAGAGGAAAAAGAAGACGTCTAGAAAAAAATCCACTTGTGCTGGAGCAAAATAAACGTCGATGAAGCTTCTGGAAAGTGAAAGGTGAAGAGCCACCGTTCCACAATGATGACATGAAGGGGAGATGGATAGTTAACCCTCCTGTTATATTCTTCAAAGGTTTAAAACTATCAACAAATTTTCCTTTGAAACATATATATTTTTTAAATAGTCAATTAAATGTCAAACACTAATTTCAACTGTCAGTTACCTTGGCCCAGATTTCACATTGAGCAAGCAGATTTTTTTTTTTTTTGTGGCTTGGGACGTGATCATTATTATTGTGCCGCTGATACTTTTTTTGAAAAATTGAAACCCAAGATGCAAACTGAAGCGTGATGTTTGGCATACAGCTCCATCGCGTGCAATTTACATAATAACCCGCATTACAAAAAGAAACCATAACTATTGTGACACTATCAAAAGAAGTTGGAACCCGCCCCGCAGCCCTACGACAGAAAGAACATACAGTATGTCAAAATATGAGCTTACATTTATATTAACAGACATGTTTCACTATAAATTACAAGAGGTACACATGTGCTGTTAAAAATGACCTGCTTTTAGAATACAACTATGTACCGCTGGTATTCTGTCGAAACACGATAAGCGAGAAGGACACTTAATTCTGATTCATCCATCCCAGCAATGCATAGTGACAAGCAGAAACTTGAAGTGCTCTTCCACGAGCTAGCAAGAGGTACAGTCAACCTGCGTAACCGACCATTGCCTTTTAAACAACAGAATAAGTCATGACTTCCTGTTTGTACATCACCTTTGTGTTCATTAGAATAGGCCCAAATTTCACACTCGGTACATACATTTGTGAGTAAATTGGGACAAGACTCTTCAGTATTTTTCTGGCACAATTTTTGTTGGTTGTGGCATAAGATTATTCTGACAGCCCCTCAAAAAATAAACAAATGGTGTGTTGTGCTTCCTAACCCACTAGCCGAGCAGCTGTGAAGTTTCAGAAGATTGGGATCCTATTACCCAAGGTTGGGTTAATTTTTTTGACCCAGCAGGTCAGGTTGAAGATTGGATTTGGCCGAGCTGAAGAGTTGAATCTGGTCGTGGCTTTTGGTGTACTCAAGTTGAAGTATTTTTTTTTTAAATAAATATTCTTAAATGACAGTGGCAGCGGGGTGGATCAGTGGGTAACGCCGCTGACTTTGAACACAAGGAGGCAGATTCAAATTCTCGTCAGGGCAGATGGCCCATTCCCAGAAAATAGTTGGGTTGTGAACAGAAGAGTACTGTATTCGGTGTTTAAAAAAACAAAAAAGCCCCATCAAACTGACAGGGAGAAGTCACTGCTTCTTTGAAAATATTAGTAATACATTTATTATTTTAAACCACAGCTGTACTGATAAACTGGTGACTCATTTCTTGGTAGCTATAATTCATCCGTGTGGGTCGTTTTTACTTACCCCCCCTTCATTGGATCAAAATCTTGACCCAACGTGCAGGTAGGTGTCAATGCAGTCAAAAACAAAAACAAACAAAACAAACAGCATGAGTTAAGTCGCTTTTGGACACTTTGGGGTTCGCTATTGCAGCCATTTTGGGTTATTTTCAACACAGTGACTTTAAAAGTGATTGTAAAATGGGTGAAACACAAGGTGACTTGCCTCTTGTCGTCTACATTGTTAAGTAACAGTGCACAGCGACTTTCAGAATAGCCCGTATAAATCTTACGTGCTGGAGACTCATTCATTTCATTCCTGGGAGCAAGAAATTGAATGTGTTTTTTGGAAATTGGTTTTGTTGAGGTTTAAGCATGCGGCCGGTCACCTTGACGAATGAACATTTTTGGTGGACCATAGAAACGGACCTAACAGGAGGGTTAAGCAGCGGATGCACACATTTCAAAAAAGCAGGGAAGGCTTGAGTACGTGATGAAGAAAAAAAAAAGTATCAGAATTTAGAGGGGAAATGTTAATGTTGTTGTTGTTTCAGGAAGCGGAACCAACAGAATCCGAGTGAAATGTGATATATCCCGATGAGGATGCCGAGGGTGAGCTTACAAAACTGTTTGTGCCTCCTTTACTCTCCCCCAAGCTCGCCTGCTTGTGCTGGCCCCAGTCGGCTGCCGAAACCCCCGCCTTGGACCTGCAAGAAGGTGGGGGAGTCTGTCGGGTGCCCCCCACAGGCGAGCCCACCCCCCGACCACCTTTGCCGCAGCTCCCGTGACCGCCGGTCCCGTCGGGTGAGCTCATCGCGGCGCTTTTGTGTTCCGAGAAGCGCCGGAGCGCTTGAGGCTCCCGTTCAAAGTCGGTGAGTGCAAAGTGAGGCAGGAGGACGGCGTGGCGCTCGTACACGCTGGGGATGAGGGCGACGGTGCAGGACGCGCGCCGCGGGCTCTTCCTGGGGCTTGGCAGCGGCGTCTCGTCGATAAAGTTGATGACCTCGTCGCGGCTGAAGCAGCGCGGGTCGTCGTCGCGGTAGTCGTAGGCGCCGCACGCCACGCGCGGCAGGTGCTTGAGGGAGTGCGTGTCCTCAGAGCGCCGCCGCTTGCGATGGAGGTGCCGGTGGTGATGATGGTGGCTCTCCTCGTGGTAGGAGACCAGGCTGTTCCTGCGCCTCTCGCGGCGCGGCAAGGTGGAGCTGTAGCGGCCACTCACTATCATGTCCTCGCTGGAGCCCCACCGGTGAAGGTAGGAGGGGGGGATCCGGTCGATGGTCCACATGTCGGTTTCGTCGTGGGAGTATCTTCTTGTAGGGGGCACCTGGAGGAAAGACATAAGGGGGGGAAAAAACCCCAAACAAGTGCCCCGCTCGTGAGTGCATGCGTGGTCACGGGCTGTCCACGTCAAGACACAACAGAAAAGGCATTTCTTATGGAAAGACGTTCGCGTACGGGTGTCAAACTCGTTTTTGTCGCGGGCCACGTCGGAGCGACGGTTTTCTTTCGACGGGCCGTTATGAACCCAAATAAACGTACGATGGCCTCATATTACATCCACGCAACAAATCGATGAATTAACTACTTTTGAAATCGGAGGCCGGCAAGATCTGTTTGTTCAAATACGTTGACATTCATTTCTTGTCAAACAAAAAAATGCCTGCGATGTCTCCATGTTTTCAAAACACAGGACAATTTGCAAATTTGGTATTTTGTCAAGAAACATGAAGCTGATGCAGATCATTTGCTTTTGTGGGCCACAAAAAAAAATGTGGCGGGCCAGATCTGGCCCCCGGGCCCCAAGTTTGACACCAGTCTGTTCGCACATTTATTCCATAGCCTTGATATCCCAGGTAAGGTCCGTGTGCTACTAGCACAAACATACTAGTTGAACAATTGATTTTTTTTTTTTTCCACTGCGACTTTTAATCTATATGGTACAGATGGATATCATTGATACATGTATTCAATATTCATCTTTTAAGGTCCTCGTACTAGAACACTCCTTGTCCATACAAGTAACACAATTCAGTGCACTAGTAGAACGATTTGGGTGCAGACTTGAGTAAATTGGCTGTGCTTTCCACTACTCGTACCATTTAGGAAGGTCCGTGTGGTCGTTTGCACTTGTCCTCACGCTAGTAGCACACTCGTAGAATGACTACGTTTCACCCGTCGAGTGACTGTGGAGTTTTTTGTTTTTTTTTTCCCCTCCCATCGCGAGTGCCACGTTTGGCCTACTAGTACAACCTTGAGCTGGATATGAAGAATAGAGAATAAATGCATTGAAAAAATTTTTAAACATCCTTGATATCTAGCTGAAGTACTCACATTGTCCACACTAGTCAGGTGATTCGGTAAGGTACTAGTAGCGCTCTTTTTCCTATTGCCTTCTATTACTGTATGACATTTCTGCTGACTAGTAGGACAACTAGTGTCCGTGCTACTCGTGAGGCAAAACAACGCATTCGCTGACATCTCCGTGCCACAATTCAAGTGCTAAATCTTAAGTAGCAAAATTTGATGTCGCAAAGTGGATCAGAAGCACCCAGTTGTCCACTCGTGCGCCGTTTTGCTTCATGAGTAGCATGTGGCTTTCCTGCCCGTACGTTAAAAATTGTCTTACAAGTGTGCAGAAATATCAAAGCAGGAGCTGAAGGCGGAAGCGGCAAAAAAACATTTCCAAGCCTGTCGTTTGCCAGGTTATATTCGAGCCAGATATCAAGGTTATCAAATAAATGCTCAAACTGCTTTCCATGTGTTGCGCGCGGTTGCGTCATAACCGCAACACACCTCCTCTTGCTCATAAATCACATGATATACTTGTTTGGATCTCATTGTCACAACACACCGTTTTATTATCATTTCTTATCGTTTTCCCCAACCCTGACCCGAACGTGCAGTGCAACGATGACGATAAGTTTCCTGATCAGTTACTCTCTCTACACTACTTACAAAAAAAAAAAACATTTGGGGTCTTTTTGTTGAAATTTCAGGATGCACCTAAAATTCCAACCTTTGCTTGACCATCCTTTAACTTTTGATTGCACATGCCCAACTCAAGAATGCAGGACTTTTATGCACAAATGATGTCACTCACACTGTAAGTTTATCAAGTTGGATAGAACAACAAACTAAGAATGCCCTCAAAGCATGACTATCAATCTTATCGACATACAGTGTGTACACGTGCAGACATTGCATCTTAATGGCCATATGAGAGGATGGATGAGGATGTCATTCACCCCAAATAACCTTCTGCCATCCATTCGTGTCCTTTACTTCCTTCTCATGCCAACTGAACGGCGTTTGCTGTTGCATGAGAGAGTAAGATGAATTTGGTGTTCCATCAGCGTAACTCCAGCCACTCATTATTCCCTTGAAAAGGCCTCATATCGGCTAATGTAAATCGACCAGCCTATGAATTGGTCTTTTTTATGATGCCGTTTGGACATTTTGGACAGGAAGACCGCACCTCACAATTGATCCAACAGTATTCAAACAGGATGGTCTCAGAGGGAAGTGGCTACCAATCTTAACGTGTCATCAGCAGGTTGTAACAGAGAAATTGAAGGAGTCACAGAAAGGCATAGAAGTGGACATCTTTGGAGATTTTCATGAATCAAACACCTGTTCTGATTTTGGACGTTAATGTTCCTGTTAGAAAACAGCAAGTAGTGCAGAAAGTATCGGAACTTTGATCAGTTGGACAAGTGCATTCAAAACCCGGAAAGGTTGTAGCACCTTGTAGGTTCATCCTGAAATTTCACCCCAAAGCTGAATATCCCTAACCTTTTTGGAGAGTTGTGTTGTGTTGTGTTATGTACTGATAATCAGCAGAGACGTTATGCAAAATGTTGCACTGGTTATTTTTACCACGGGGATTTTAACATGCTCTTGATGGATATTATCTTCCAGTAGTTTGGATCTTACAGATAAATTCATTAAATATACAACTAAAGATGAAATATACGGCCACAACTTGAAGAGCATTTACACAATCTAATAGAGTCGTGATTCCCAAGTTTTGTACCATCGCACATTAGCGTCATATCGTGACAGGTTGAACAATTAAATATGCTTCCACTGAATGGTAGAAGGGGCAATTAATTAACCCAGTGGTCCCCAAACTTTTTTGTGTCACGGATCGGTGGAGACAAGTACATGCTGTTCGCAGAACGGCAGCCTTTTTTTTTCATCGCTTTTAAATTGCCAGTTTTAAAGCACTGCTACTGACAACAAAGATCACACTGACTGAATTTGTGAGTCAAATTAAATGAAAACATCGATAATTCCGTATACAGTCTATACTTGTTGCAACATTTTTGTTTGGTGGTGTGCCGTGAAATTTTTCTAAAGTAAAATAATGTGCCTTGGCTCAATGGGCCTGAATGTTGGGAAAGACTAAAAGAAGATTCTTACTTTACACGTCAAGCCAACATACATAGCACAGTCCATATTTAACATGGACATTAAAACGAGAACATAAAAACAACTAAATATAATCCTGCAATATTTTTTTTCAAGACTAAATTCATTCCTCTCCGATATCAAGCGTCATTATCAGGAACTGTCTGTCGAGCTCTTGCAATGAATCTTATTAGATAGCACAAGTGTTCCTCACATTGTGGCCGGTCAGTGTGTGTCGATCTCAATTGTATTGTATATTTTCTAACATAATGGATAGGCTACTCACATTCCATTCTGCCCTGCTAACTTATGCAAGAGAAGGAAGATGTTTGTCAAGCTGACGTCATATTCACGAGGCTCATGTCACTCTGCACCCTTGCGGTGGCTTTTTTTTTTTTTTTTGTTGATGAAATTCAGAGAAAAGGTGAGACAGCAGACGATACAGTAGCGGTGTGAGGGACACCAGGGCAGAGAGAGGGCAGCGCAAGCATGGCGAGTGGCGTGAAATGCAGGACACGTGGGGGAGGATAGGACACGCATCAAATACAAAAAAAAAAAAAAAAAGCCACAGAGGCTTTACTGTACAATCAGTAGATAATTATGAATTTAAATTTAAGAAAAACAACAGGTCCGATTCTCTCTTGAATGTGCTACTTCACAACTTTATAATGATGTCTTCTGGTGCTATGCTCGTCTGTTTCTCATAAGTTGAAAATTACAATGGGTGCTTTAATTAAACACAAACAATTGGTGAAGTGATGGATGAAGTGATGGCTACTGTATACATCTCTGTTTCATTCAATGAAGATGTCCTTAATGCCAATTTTTTCTTTTCTTTTTTTTAGATCATAACCAAATGACCAAAGTAAAAAAAAGTACTGTCCGTTGCCGGGACTGCAGACTGGAACCGAAGGTCCTGTCAAGTTAAATTGACAAAGATGGCACAGTGTTGAGATGTATTTGTAAAAATCAAAAGTAAAAATGGAAAAGAAAAGAAAAACTGAGAAAGAGAAACTTTTTCTCTCAGCTTACATCATCAACAGTCTTCCCGGTCCAGGCTCAGCAAGTGAATTTCATCAGCTCTGGTTTGCTCAACATATCTCTTCAGAGCGACTTTAATGTATTATGCAGGGCCAGAATGACAAGTTTGCCGAAATAATTCATGATGGAATTCAAAAAAAATGATGATCAGGGTTTGGTGAGTTGCCCTTGAAGGCTGAAGGCCATCGGAAAAGAAGCGCCTGATTGTCTTTGTTTTTATACTTTGCCACAATTGATTTGAAATAAGACCTACGAAATGTGTTTCGAATATGGCACTTAGCTTTCACGAATGACCGACTATGACCGTTTGCGGCTTGGGATTTATTTGATTTTTTGTGGACCACGTCATTGAATTACATATTTTCAGAGACAGGCGTAGAAACAAATGAAAATAAATCTCAGGGTCACCATTATGCTAATTGTAGTTGTTGTCATTCGTAAGAGACCTTGACACATTTCTCTTCAATAAACTGGCCAGTCTCATGTTGCGTTCGAGATCATAGCGCGTTATAAGACAGGACATGATCAGGAAGCTCAAAATTTTTTTTTCGCATTTCCATGTTGAACTGTTGATATTTCGATTGTGCTTTGATTGTACTTCACGATAGTCTTTAAGTCGAGCGCCGATCGGGATAGTGGAAGCCAGCCAAGCTACTGGCAAACCCGCTGCTCTTCAACAACCAGTTTATTTTTTGTACTACTGGACATGCAAAGACTTATTTTGGCCGAACATTTTTGCTGCTGTTAGTCGGGTCATGGCAGTAGGCGGTCGAGTCAAAGGGCCTCTCTGAATTGGCCGCTTGGGAAGAGGAGATGCCGTAAACAAGCGAATAGCAACTTGTCGGCCTCAAGTGTTGAACGCTGATGTGGAGCCGTAAAGTCGACTCGTCGACTAGTCGGTTCAACCCCTAAATGTGGTGTTCTTTGGATCATGAGTGTTCCTCTGTTCTTTACTTCAGTTGATTTTTTTTAAGCGTCCTCTGCTCCGGTAATCCAGGCTAAAATATTGATTTGCAATGTAATGGCACCTATCGGGAGCTGCCAACTCAATAACTGAAAAGTATCTGGTTTATTTTGCATGAATGGGAGTACACTAAATTCCTGTACAGCGTGAACGTCATACTTTTGTGGAACATTTTAAATCAGGGGTGTCAAACTCATTTTTGTCGCGGGCCACATTTTAGTTAGCCTTTCACTTGGAGGGCCGTTATGACTGAAACCATATAAAGAAGTCAAGAATAACTGTTGATTCAACGATTGTTTAAGTTGCTATCATGAGGGGTTTGGTAAAAAGTATATGCTTAGAATATATCTCTTATTTATTACATGTGAGAATTTGAAATTCGACATTTTAGAAAGGATCATGGAAGTTGTTGACATGTTTGAGCTGCTTTCGCGGGCCACATAAAATGATGTGGCGGGCCAGATCTGGCCCCCGGGCCTTGAGTTTGACACCTGTGTTTTAAATGAAAGCTGAATTTTTACCCCTAAACCTCATCTTGATTGGTTTTATTTCAAATCGAATGTGGCGCCGCATAAAGGCAAAACTCATTGTCCAAAAAGCTCCGCGCCGACTATGTCTTGACGTTGTGTTGGCGGGAGCGCCGATGGTCTTTATTTTTTTCCCCAAAAAATTGGCTAGCCGGAATCGATAGAATTTCGGGAGCCAGGTAAAAAAAAGCAAATCGAAGCACACGCACAGCACACAAATCACATGGCATCTCTGACAGCATCACAATGTCTGTTCAAGGCCCACAATGCCATTTGACCATGCACATTAGCAATGAAGTGTCATTCAAAATAGGTCATGTGATCAAGTCAAAAGAAATGAAGAAAAATCAATCAAAGAATATACCTGCAAATACTGCATTTTATCTTCCTGCTGTTCCCTCACTGGATACCCTTGCGGGACCCCCCTTTCTAAGGTTGAGAACTCATACTTGGCATTACGGTCTACGGTCACGATTTCAGGCGCTGAGCTATAGTCATATGGTCTGTCAAATATTAAGTCGACATGAATTCCTCCATCTTGGCTGTTTTCTACAAAGTGCAGAAAAGCACGAGCGTCAGGGTTAGATAGCAACGGACTCACAAGACAGACAGACACACAAACGAAGAGATAATAGAGACAAGTTCAATTGCTTCCTGATTTGGTTTGCCTTTTGGTTTGACTTTGTCCGGCGAAACCGACTTGAGATCAAAATGGCTTTCTCTTTAAATGCTTTCTGAATGCAGAAATCAACACAAATAAGAGGAGAAAAAAAAAATAATCCCCATCCACGGTCCCAATTGGAGCAGTCAAGTTAATTTAGGATGTGTTGAGCTTGACTATAAAATGCTGCATTTGAGGGAAAACTGTGACAAAGGGATGAAAAGAGAGCAGATCGTTTGCACAGGCAGGTGGGCATGCAAGTCAGCAGCTTCGTAATAAAAAAAAAATTTAAAAAAGAAAGAAAGAAAAAAAAAACCAACAGTAAACAGTCCTTATACATACAACTGTGATGAGTTATACATGGCAAGCCCTCTGGAAAAAGAAAGCAGAGAACTGGAGGTGTTAATTATCACACAAAATATTGGCTACCCGGTGTTTGTTCCATGACCCCTGACTGGACAACATGCACTTCTCATGAAAGGACACCAGGGGGCGCACATGTTTGAGAGGTGAGGGAAATAAAGGGCGGAGAGGGGGTGGGGAGATTGTGGAGGATGCAAATTCACTTTAACCATCAGACAAAATACTGATATGCATAAGTTTAGCCCACACCATTAAAAAAAAAAAAAAAAAAAAAAAAGATTATAATATGACCCAAACGACCTCAACCCGATTTTGTCAGTGTCAGTCCGACTTAAAAAAAAATGAAATAAGAATAAACTCCTAACTAGGTCAGCGTTGCATCCAGAAAAACTAAACTTGGGGAATCTCTTTTCTTTGACGTGAGGGTAATCTGACCATGATGATGGCATCCAAATGCTTTTCTGCTTCCTTCCAAATTAAACGGGAGCCATTTATTTTATCGTCCTGCTGTTGTGGGCCAAAATGACCCATCTTAAGTGCAATGGAGTGAACAAAGTGCTGCGAGGTAAATATGGCCTTTGAATTGCAACCACTCCCTTTTTTTCTTTTTTTTTTTTGGGACACGGTGCTCATTTTACAGCAGTACATACGAGCACATTCCGACTGAGTAAATAGACACTTAAAAGTGTAGATCACGCGATAATATGGATTTCAGGGGGAAATTTAAAAATGTATTTATTTCAGGACTGTATTCTCGGGCAAAGAGTATAATCGTCTTTGTTGGCTAGTCACACGCTGCTGCCTCTGTCGGCCTCTCCCAGTCACAGGGACTTCATCCAGAGAGTCCTATTGGAATTTATCAGGAACAGAACAACTTTTATGCACAAAAAAAGGCTGACGGCTGTGTGTTAATGTAGCCTAAACATCCAACATGAGCTTTCTACGCACCTTCTTTTCCTTTTCTACAATACTACTACCATCATCAAATTCCCCTTGATGCAAAGAAAGTCGCCTTTCGTGATTATTTACCAGCGAGATATCCCCAAAGTTAAAAGTACTTTTAAAAATTCCATTTAAATTCCAGCTATCACATGGACATGATTACACGTGGCGCTTAAACCCCCTTACCAAAGCGTAAGAACACATAAAAATAAAATTGACCAAAGAATAAAAAATTAGCAAAAGAAAAAAAAAAACAGTGGCTGACACAAGCAGTGAAAACAGTTTTGGATAATCTACATGGCCATGAACAAAAACAAAACAAAAAACATTTCGGTGATGAGACAGCCATGGTATTGGGTCAGGAGAAAGGAGTGAAAAAAGGATGTTGGGAAGGTGCGGGTGTGGGGGGTGGAGAGAAGACTTGACTGCGGGGGAGGCGGGCTTACCCTCGTCCACCTCGTCATTGGACATGATGGCCACGCACTTGTCCCACACCAAGCGGATGTCGGCCCGATAGCGGTCACAGGCCCACAGGAACATGGGCAACAAGATGGACTGCACAATGGAGCACCAGAGCACACACACAACCATCCAGTTGTATGAGCGGTCGAACTTGAGACTGGCAAAGCTCACCACCTGGGCAGAACGAGACGTTTAAAAAAAGAGAAAAAAAAAAAAACTTTATAACATGATGGATTCAAAATTCCTTGTTAATGTTCAAAACTACTGAGCATTGTCTTGGGACTTTGGTTATCACAGTCTCGTGCGTTTTCTCACCATGCTAGCACGCGTTTTCTCAGGGTACGCCGACTTTCACCCACGGATCAAAAGCATGCATGGTAAATGCACCAAAGAGAGAATGTGAGCGTAAATGTTGCTTTTGTCTACATGCGCCCCGCCATTGGCTGTTGCCCAGCTGGGATAGGCTGCAGTTCACTCACGACTATAATGAGGATAAGTGCAAGAGAAAATGGATGGATGGATGGATAATCAGGAACTGCCACATGGATTTTGAAAATGGAACGTGCATTGTCCCGATTGCAGTCTGACAGTACAATGACTTCCGACTAGGTGAGTGAGTAACGAGTGCCGATGACAAGTGTGTTTTTCTTATAGTGCTGTCGTGAGAGGCTGACAGCACTTTACCCCTCTTCACTGGAGTATGAATAAAACTCGGATGCTTCTCAGCGGTATCACATGTGCATTGATATAACTTATTCCGATTGAAATGACAACTTTTTATTCCAAAATATAGTGCTTGATCACACACTGGCGCCCCCCCCCCCTCCCAAAAAAAAAAAAAACAACTTGCGCACAGGTCAACAAAACTGAGGGAATGCAGTAATCCGGTCACAATTATACAGACAGTCATCTTAACCTAAACCATATGACAAACGCACATTTGACAAGCAAATGGTGACAACAAGCCCCGGAACATTCTCTGAATACGGGCTTAGTCGTCTGGCTTTTTGCATCAAATGTAAGCAGTCTTAAGCTTGCTACACGCTCTCAGTTCTGCCTGCAAACATGATGAATCGACTTGTGAAAAATGAATGAGAGCCCGGGGCTGGAATTTGCAAGCCAAATGGTGACAGGCTGAAAGAAGGGCTTGCTCCTTCATTCGTTGACAAGGAGCTTCAAGGACTCGTGTTCCCACAAAGATGTGGATAGTGACATGCTTGTTGTGAAAGAGGGGAGATCACCCGTGCATTCCTAAACGATCTTTGCTCCCTTTAATGGGCCCACACACTCACTATCTGACTTCATGGAAAAATACAGCCATCATCCATAAGCACTGAGCCTGGCCTACTTTTCGGATGTGGACCAGGAGGAACACTTTGGTTTATGTAAATAATATAGCAGCATGGCATGTTTCCACATCGGGGTGTTATGTGGAATGATTAGTTCCAGTCGTCCCGTTGAATTTCTTTCCAAGCAAACCCCAAACACAATGAACGGTGAGCTATGAAGCGATGGTGAAATGGAAAAGGGAACTTTCGACCTCAAATTATGTTATCATCATTCCACCGTCGGTTTTATTGGTTATGCCGTTGTCAAGAGGGTTGACAGTTGTCAAGAGTAAAATGATGCAAAGGCCAAGTGAAGTCAAAATGTGAAACGAGCCTCCGGCGGGTCGCGACGGACACCGACGTGCCAATTGCTGTGTTGCACGCATCTCAAGGCCACGCCGTACATCACACAATCTTTTGCTGAAGATCAAAGACATGTTTTAGGAGCAAAATGATTGGCATTTTCATGCGGTCGACTCACCAGTATGGGGAAGCCGGTGAGAAAGTCATAGATGAAGACAATACCGCTGATCAGGTAAGTGATCTGCAGTGAAGTCTTGAGAGGTTCCGAGCCATCGATGGAGGACCTGCGCTTGCCCTGAGCGTCCTCCACCACAATGGTGGGGACGTTGAACTTGTTCTTGTCCGCTTTGTGGCCTGCCTGAATGGAGAAGGTCTGGAAGAGAGCAATGCCGATGCAGATCACACCCATGGTCACGCTACCGCCAATCAAGAGCAGGAAGCAAACCCCAAACCCCAGGCCGATCTCTGTCACAATGAATCGGCAGTCGGAGGTGTAGAAGCGGTCGATTGTGTCGTGCCAGCCCACTGCTGGGAGTGTGGACAGGATGAAAGAGACCATCCAGATCCCCATCACCGTGTGCACCGCCTGCTTCTTGGTGTTGCTCAACCTGGAAACACAAATACACAATTTAGAACAGGAAACACGAATCAGCCCACAAAAAAACAACAACACACGGCTGCCCCTTGACTTACGAGCAACCCCCCTTCCTATTTGCTTTGACTTGCGAGCAACCGTTCACGACACAAACGCTAGACGGCGGCAGCAATCTCAACTCAGCTCACTTCCCATTAAGCAGCAGTTTGTCAGAGAGTGAACAATTCTCTAAAAAAGAGGCTTGAGACTGTTGACTGACACAACCAGTTCAGAGTTTACTGCCAAACTAAACATAAAGAGAACTAAAACAACCATATGACTGTCCCTTTAAGTCCACCAGCTTAATGTTCACGGTAAATGCCAATGATGGGCTAAAAAAAAATCACATAATATCATGATACTCACAGGCATATTTTCTTTATCTTCACCCCCCAAAAAAAGTGTCATCTTACTACTTGAAAAAGTAACTCAGTTATTACAAATTACTTCCAGGGGTGTCAAACTCATTTTTGTCGCGGGCCACATTGTAGTTACGGTTTCCCTTGGAGGGCTGTTATGAATTTTGGGAAACCATATAAAAGTTTAACCACCTCCACGTTTACATACACTGTGAACAACAAATTGATAACTAGTTTAGACATCAGAAGTCAAGAATAATGGATTGTTCAAATATTGTAATTATTACATTATATATGACCATTTGAAATTTTGGTTCAGACTTTAGCAAGCATCACGGAAGTTGACATGCTTGAATTGTTTTGTGGGCCACATAAAATGATGTGGCGGACCAGATCTGGCCCCCGGGCTTTGACTTGGACACCTGTCCTTTTTTTTTTTTTGGCCTCTTTGGTGAACTAGAAGTGCATTTTAACAGTGATGTTGACGAATAAATATTGTTTTTAGTAAAAATAAAATAAAGACAACCTTTTTTGACTTAACGTGATTTTTTAATTTTTTTTATTTGAAAAATGTGTCTTTTCCGGATTTCACTTGCCATAAATGGACTACTTTTTATGATTAAAAACAATAGAATAGACAGTCATTCTAGACTTCACTGAACATCTTTTTTTAACTGACATTTATCATGTTCATTGTTTATAAAAACGATGACATTTGGGAGCGTCCTGCAGTCACACATTATGCTGGGACTTTCTCTTTAAGCTTGAATGCATACCGTGCTGGGAATATGTTATTGTTTTTTGGTTTTGTTTTTTTAACGTTGAATTTTTTAAGCTAGATAACACTTTGAGAGCACAGCGTGTGCAACAAACCTTAATATTTTTGTCTTTAGCTGACACAAATTCAAAATATAGTGACTTGTATTTCCAGTTTTTGATGTCACGTCCTTTGGATTTTCAGCCTAGGCTGGTATGTTTTTTTGTTTTTTGCTTTGACTTGCAGGCAAAAATGTGTGGTGGCCGTGAACTCAACTCACTTCACTCCAAGCAGCAGAGCAATTCTTCCAAAAAAAAAAAAAAAAAATAGAGAGGCTTCAAGTTGTTTATTGTCACTCCCGGTTGAGGTTTACTGTCAGATTAAATATAAAACAAAGAGAATTCTACTTTGTGTATTTAAAACGACCACATAACTTTGCCTTCAAGTATGCTCTGTTAATACTGTTACAGAGTTAATGAATAGCATCGGCGTGGCAGTTCCTACTTTGTATTTGGCTCCTTGATCTGAATTGGCCGCAAGGCTGATGGAGAGTGATGTGCACCAAGGGGGTGTGGCTTTAATTTACTTTGTGTGCGTAGAATTGAGGGTACATTTGTTTTGCATTAGTACAGAACTCACCACATTCCTTCAGCAGAACAGGAATAAATGTTGCATGTCTGATATTTGCACTTGCCAAAATCCACCAAAACATCAACAAAGATACACCCCCCAAAAAATTAAAATATTGTTGTTTCCATGTCCTAATCCATTTTTAAAGGATTATTTCACATACATGGTCGCAAAATGAAGGGCAGCAGTAGCTTCTGCAGCTTTGTGCAAAGACTAAGGAGGTCTTGTTGTCATTATGAGCAAAAAAAAAAAAAAAAAAAATGCTAGCCTTTCCTCAACATGCCAACAGTTCCTATAGCGGTGAGAACGCATCACTAAGCAGCTTGAATCTATTGCGTGAATGAGCGTCGCAAAGGGCAGCGGACGCTGTGAGAGAGCAGCAGCACACCACGACAAGGTTGAAATTCATTATTCAGGCTGTCAGTGTATGTTAATGTCAGAGACAAGGCAGCCATACTAGCTAGCTCAGCTGGGCAAATATGGAACCGCTGGAATGAAAAACGAACGTTTCCCCACACGGCGTTTTTACTGTTCTACAATTCTGTTGTTACAAGTAAGTGAATACTGAAAGGAAATGGCGAGTACAATGCCAAAGAGAAGGGAAGTGAAAAGCGGCTCTGATGGGTGTGATTGGGACAAATTCATGAAATTTAGTTGACAATACACCAGCTAGTCACGTCGGTGAGCCTGGTTTTGATTAACAGTCAGCAATTCATAATTAATTGTACAATGTTTATTATTTTCACAGTGGTGTAAAATAGCTCATGTGAGCTGTTCATCTTTTGACTGAACAAGGAAACCAGCATATTTGATGATACAGGTGTACAATGTACACCGCTGCAAAGTACACTCCCAAAAATAAACACATTGTCAAAGGCCCAGTGGCGTAAAAATGAGCGCTTTCAAAATTTGACACACAAACAGAGAGGAATGTTGTAAATATCTTGCATCTGTCCTATGCCTAAATGTTCGAGCTGCAAAAATATATGCGCTTAAAGCCAACAGTGGTTGAAATGTATGTCGCAAAGGCCTTCCAAGTCTTTCCATGCTGCGAAAAAAGGCGCTAGTTAACGGGCTTCTTCTAGGGCTCCCATCGGCCGGCAGACGGGTGGCGGGCTCGTTAAAATAGAGACATTGAGCTGTTATGTAATTTGTGGCATCGAGGGTTTAGGCATGGATGGCGAGTTAACCGCTTTCTGTCGTGGTAGAGATGGATATACAGTGGTACTTCAACTTACAAAATTAATTGGTTCTGGAAGACATTTCTAGAAACTAGAAAAATTTGTAAGCAGAGACACGTTTTCCATGTAAATGCCCTAATCCGTTCCAAGCCCCCACAAAATTCAGACATAAATGTTTTCTAACGCATAAAAATGCCTCAAAATATGTAACAAATACATGTTACAATTAGATTATTGAACAATAAATGAGAGTTGTGCATCATGTAAAAAACAAAGAATAAACAATAAAAATGGTGGTCGTTTAACTTTTAACTGCATCCTCATCGTTTTTTTTGCCCTCTTTAGTTCATGTTCTCTCTCAGAAGTGGTTTTTGCCTGGCGTTTTGTAAAGAACTGATCCAAGGACATTTGCTTTTAACAATCTTTCTAAAATGTCCAAGGCAAATATCAGCGTAGTGAGCGATTGTCCGACTGGTGAACACTTTTTCTGGGTGATTCACAATTACGTAAAACTATCAGAACGTCTCATGGCCCAAGGGGCGAATGACGAGGACGCTGACGAGACACATATCTACCTATTTATCTATCTACACACATAGACACACTCGGTAGATGTCCCTCTTAGCCAATGGGATGCCAGGAAGATGCCAGGTAATAGCCAATGGCAGAGCAGCTATGAGTATGTTGCGTTCGGGAAACTCTGAGCTGCGAGTAGTAGCCCATACTGTATTTTTACCTTTCGTATCTTGAAATTACGTAACAAGAGGCGATATTTCCGGGTGAAGCGTTTCCTAACTTGAAAATTTCGCATGAAGAGACAGACGTTCGTAAGTAGAAGTACCACTGTCGTTATAATAACGACAGTACGTAACTCGCAATTGCGCTGGGTAACCACAGATGCTAACAAGGGCGCTCGGTTTTCATATCGTGGGGCGGGGCGGAATCACCCCATTTTAGCTAGACCCAAGAGTTCAGGACAATTGAAATGGTGAAAAAATGTTTCAAGCTACAGTACCGCTCCACAATTCAGTCTAACATAGTTCTCTGTCTTTTCACAAGGTTTCATATGTTCCAACTTGTATAACGCATTATAAGAAAATCTCCAAATTCACTTGATTGGGTCTTGAAATTACTCCCTCTCTGACCAAAACAAATGTAACTCTTGTGCTGGACTTGATTAGATTGTGCAGGTATGCCTAATGTTACGGCCAGTTCGTATCTAAAACACCAGCGTGTAAGTGTGATAGATTGCGAATTTGAGCATCTGTTTGTCTCCGCAGTGCTGCCAAATTGGCCAAGCTAACTGTAAATGCATCATGCCCGAAAGGCAAACTCATTCTTCGTTTCTCAGCATCGGACTAAGGGTGAGACGTCTCGATCATCACCACGTATCACCGCAACACTTTCTGCACATCTCACTCACCACACCGCAAGCTTGTCGCTCTGCAAAGCTCAATACCGAGTTCATAGGTGCTGCGTTTGTTGGCTACTGGACGGCGACCACAAAATGAGAATTTAAATCATCGTCATTTAACAGATGGTCTGCAGCAAACCAAAGCGCTTTGAGGCGTGCCTTCGGCGAGCTGTCTTCATCTGCGCCAATAGTTTCTAGCAGAGCAAAATGTTTCTATGTGAAGCAAAACAACACCCCAAAAAAATATCCTACGATAAACCATCTTAAAAAAATATGTCGTGTAAAAATACTTACAAATTTGGCCAAATGGGGGGAAAAAAAGGTCCTACTGCCTAAAAATGACCACCATAAAAGAAATCATCACGTATCCAAGCTAAAAATAGCAACCACATCTTATTGCAAAGCAAGCGTCGATGTGTGAACAGCAGATGTCTTGGGAGTCTTGCGAGGCCAAATTGTGTTACTGCAAGATCATGCTGTCTGCTCACGGGAATCTTTATTATTCAGTGTCACTTTGCTAATATCGCTTGTGGTTTGGAGCCAAATGGAGCCGAAGGCCAGAGCTGGCAGATGCTCCTTGTGGAATATTCTTCCATGGTGTGAACTCAAATAGAAGCATTGGCTGGAGAGGAGCGTCACCTAGTACAGACTGTGAACCCATCTGAGAAGATAATTCGTTCAGGACCATATCCCGCCATTCACACCCAAGTCTGTTTTGTTTCCCTCCACACAAAACAAAAAAAAAAAGAACAAGAAAAGGTGGCTCACCTGTAGTTGACAGGCCAGCGTACCATCCACATTCGGTGGTAAGAGAGCGAGGTGACGGAGAAGCAGGTGACCAGCGTGAGGGTGTAGAAGGTGGACACAAACACCTTACACAATCCCTCATTCCACTCGTAGTTGGAGTGCTGGCGGCGCAGCGTGATGACGCAGTACATGGTGATGGGGATGGCCATGTTGAGGATGTGCGTTCCAGCCAGCGTGCAGATGAGGAACTCCAGCGGCTTCCACTTCTTCTGCTTGGCGCTGACGCTGAGGATGCTCCACGTGTTGGCCAGGATGGACACTCCCGAGCAGACCAGCCAAGCCAACGTGTTGGCGTTGATGATGTCATCCACCATGTTGGAGACGGGCGGGGCACAGCCTTGGGGGCCGCAATGAACTGTTGGCGAGAGCGGAGGCGCGCGAGGACGAGGAGGAGGTGGCGGCGGCGGGCAGGAGGGGATGCAGGGCGTCGGCCGAGGCAGGCATCCTACATGGGCGGGCGTGCACTCTCCATGGGAAGTGCCACAGCACGGCGACGACACGACAGCGGGGCGACGCGGTGGGAGGTGAGCGGGGAGAGGGTGGCGGATCCGGGCTGGTTGCCTGGGAATCGGAAACAGAGCGGGGGCGGCCATGTCATCAAACGCCATTAGTCGGTCCAATTGAAACTAATCCTTCATCAGACATAATCCCTCTTCCCAGTCAACTAATTACGCGAATCATCACACTGTATTACAGTTAATACCGAAAGTCATTCATTGGGCGTCCTTCAAGCAGAAACAGTGATCAGTCAGCAGGGCTATTTTGAAAAGAGCCGCAAGCAACATCCAAGAATTAAGCTGCCAGTGTAGCAGTGGATCAGAAAAGTCCACACACCCTTGGTAAAATGCCAGGATATTGTGAGAAATCAAGTTAAAACTTTTTTTACACAACTGATGTGACCTGTTCACTCAATTAAAAAAAATAAATCTTTCCGAGATGTGAAGCTGTAATAAACACCTAAGATGATTTGGTAGAACAAGTGTAAATAAAGAGCTGGGATGTGGCTATATTCTGAATTAACCCATCACGTTCATAATCATGTCGAATTGGCGTCCGCACACACCTGCCACAATTAAGAGAGCCTCATTAACCACAAATAAAATTCAAATGTTCTAGTAGGCTTTTCCTGACATGTGTTTTGTTCTCTGACAGTGTTCGTGTTAGTGCTGACACTGACTGCTATTTCCAGAATTTCACAACTCCTTCCTTAGTGACATTTTGTTGAGGACACACAAAATGGCAAACATCCACAAATGAAGTCATTGTACAAATAACACAACATAGTTATTTGAAAGGGCTTCTTGATGTCGCAGTAAAATATAAAAATAAAATAAAGAATAATAATCATATTTGCCCGTGTTCATATCACTGCAAACTGAGCATATTTTCATTTGCACCGCAGCTAAATCACAGATACTTAAGCGTTTATGAAAATATCGTTTATGAGCCACGGGCGCGAACGGGGCACAGCAAAACGGAATAAAAACCTTGTCACAACAAGCTATTAAAGATCATGCACATACTGTAAATATTACTGCTGGTGAGAGTCTACTTTTACAGCACCATTTACGACGCAACACGAGCCAAAGCACCGGAAGAAATAGAATGATGTTCTTCCCACTGCGGGGTGAAAAATGCTCGCCACACAGCCAGGGCATGTTGTCACATTCATTCTCTGTCTTTTGGCGTGTCCAAACACTCTTGTGCTGCGGGCTGTGGGCAGTACCCCTGAGAGGGGACACTGACAATGACCTCATCAGCATCATCATCATCATCATCATCATCACCACAACCAGCGCTTGCACAAGAGAGTCGCTGATGGTGTCGTGGTTCATTTGCCAGACCTCCGTGCAGGCGAGCGGCGTGGGTTCAGTTCCCACTCAGTGACAGTGAGTGTAAATGGTTGTCTGTCTCAATGTGCTCTGGTGATTAACTTGGCGACCGGTCCAGGGTGTAGTCTGGGAACGTCAGCTGGGTAAGGCCTCAGTTACCCATGACCTTGAATGGGAAAAGTGAAAAAAATGGAAGCCTGGATGGCAAAAACAAAACAAAATTAATGTACATGGTTTACACTTTCTGTTTGATGTGCTTCCAGAATTGCCAATTCATGTTCAAACGTAGACAACAAATTGTGGGCTTTTTTTCTCGGCACAATTTGTGAGACAAAATTCACTTGCACCCTGAAGCCTTATTTTAAAAAAAAAAAAATGTCATACAGCAGTCACCATCTGGTGTTGCATTACAAAATGTGGGGCACCAGATAGCAGACAATGGACACAGAAAAAGTGATAAACGGGGTCAAAAATTTTTTTACACATTTTTTTTTTGCGCTTATTCCAAATCTGCCCTTGTTTTTTTTCTCTAGCTCATCTGATTTCCATAATCATCATCAGCATCATTCAGAAAATGTGAAAGAACAACTCAACATCGACTATCAACACCCACTACTTGAAATGATGTTACCGTCACTTCAAAATGCATCCATCGCCTTTAAAAGCAAACAAACAAGCCACAGCTGGATAACGCAGGATTAAGTTCATTAAATATTTTCATAAAAATATTTCCCCTTGCTGAAAAGCTGAGCCTCAAAACAAACATGAAATTGTATAGTTCTGACCAAACGAGATTTTTTTAAAAAAGGCACTTGACCAATATTCGCGATGGAGACGATCAAAGCAAACTCCCGCATCGTGTTAAAATACGATCACAAAGCATTCCAAACCAAGCAAGGTCTGTAAAAAAAATTCCGTCTTTGATCCAGAGGTCCCCAGGTGCTTGGGAGAGCGAGGTGCTCTTCCACAGTTTGAACCAAATGCAGAAATTCTGTTTTACAAGCATAGCAAAAGTATCAAAATAACCCTACAAAGACTCCCCTTTAACTTAGCTTGTTAAGGATTGTTTATGATGGACGTAGGTGAATGGAAATATGATGTACCTTTAATTGAAAAATATATACTCAGGGCTAATTTTTGGAGAGTGACACTGTATTCTTTTCGTAACCTTGAGGGGCAGTTATTATATCAGTGAATTGTTATCATAGCTGACTTTTATGAAGCTGGCATGGGATCAATTCTTCCCCCAAATGATTTCAGCGCAATTCCCTTTTGCTCTCATGAACAGGGACAGACTCTATTGGACAGTATAAGCAATACAGAACATGCTTGGATGAATAGAGGGAGCCAAATATTTTGCCACCTTCAAGAAGGAACGCTGACAATTACAAGACTTTCTCTCTCCAACTTCAAGGGCCCGAATGATAAGAGAGACGCATGGAGTCACCGAGAACAGACGGTCTTTGCGAAGAATGACTTGCAGAGAAAAGACGCTGTTAATTCATGTTTCGACCTGATGAAATATGCGGGAACAACCTACTTGTCAACATGCCATATGGGGAGGTCTCTGACATGTGCTGGTAGAACAAGTGCATTTATTCAATTAGCTCTGGTGGGCTACAGCTTGACCTGAAATTATTTCTGCCCAAATTAAGAGCTTCAAAAATGATGAATTCTATTTCTATGGAGTCCTAGATACAAAAATCTTGAAAGCGCTGGCTGACGTTACTTATGACAAGTCAAACCACCAACCATATTCTGTATTTTACCTAGCAGTGCACAAAACGGCTGTTGGTGTATTTTATTTTTTATTTTTTGAACAAGGCACCATTAGCAGTGACTAGAGATAATACTAACACGAACTCTTGCTCTCCTACAGGAAATTCCATTTAAAGCCCCTTAAATGAGATTTATTAAATGACACATTTACTGACAATCTGTACGAATTTGAATTTTTTTTTTTCCCCGATTAGGCTTTATTATTTGGAGTGTCTAAAAGATTATCCAGAGTGATTGTAAAAAGTAACTTTTTTTTTCTCCTCCCTCAAACTGTCAGGTTGACAATTCCAAATGTTAAACTCTCTCAATATTTACAATCACAAATCTTAATGCGTGCGTTCAATACAGAGGACTTTGTGAATGTGATGTGAAACGGGCGGTAGTTAACACGGTAAAAATGACAAAGGGGAGGGTTTGCAACTGCCATTGTGTGTACTGACGAGACAAGCAACAACTCATTCTTCTTTTTGTCATTTCAGGTAGTCTGGACTTCCCTGTGCCAACATGCTGCCTCTCACAGGACAATCTTGGTACTACAACAGACACCTGATTTTTTTTAGGGGAGGAGACTCCCAATTCTCGGTTGGAGATCTCGTTATGTGTGTTCATCTCGAGTACACTACGGGCTGTAACAGCAGTAAATGGCCATTTTCATTCATCCTGTGTGGGGTTGCTCACATTTTGTTTAAATAAAACCTGCTAAAATATGATGTAATATTATAGATCAAAACGTGTGTACCTTCCTTTAGAGCAGGGGCCCCCAACCTTTTTTGCCCCACGGACCGGTTTATGTCAGACAATATTTTCAGGGACCGGCATTTAAGGTGTGGCGGAAATAATACAACAAAATAATATGGTATGAGCTGCATGAAAACTGTGGTGTTTTCGAAATATCATAATAAACACAAGGAGCGTCTAATCTCGCCGCAACACTCCGATCGCTGTGGCAATGTTTAATGCCTTCAAAATACGATACAACGCAAATTCAAAGTGCATGAAAATGACGACTCACCACAGCACCGAGCTTGATTTTCTGCAACCAGACGGTCCCATCTCGGGGTAATAGGAGAGACAATGACACCTCAAGTGCGATCTCCAGCAGTTTTTTTACTCATTTTGCGAGCTCCGGTGTTTGTTTTTAGCCTAATTGGTCACGTTACGGAGAAGCGTGGCTTGACGTGTGTCAAGCTGGACACAGACGGATGTAAAGGAGAATCCGGTAATTTTTCAAAATAAAACATCTTTCGTATTCCGAAATAAATAAAACGGAATTAAGGCAAGTTCTTTCTGTGCGGCCCGGTACCAAATGCCCGGCGGACCGGTACCGGTCCGCGGACCGGCGGTTGGGGACCCCTGCTTTAGAGAGCCTGTCCGAGATGGGATTTATGCAACACAGGATTTAAGGGGAGCCAAAAACGCATATATTGTAAAATACTGTGCAAAGTGCAGTTTTTTTTTTTGCCAGCGATCAGATGTGCTTTAAAATGTTTTAATAGACGATAAAACAAGACTGCATTGTGTTGCCAGCTGGAAGAATCTGAATTACCAGAGACATTTTGTGGCTGTTGAGGGGATAATTACCAACTATTTAAGAGTGTACTACAACGATACTTCAATGCCTTGAAAGAAGAGTGAGATTGCAGGTATTCATGGGGTGCAGTGTCCCCACCCCCCCCCCCCCACACACACACACACACACACACACACACGGACACAGAAGAGCTCTCCTTCACAGGAGAAGGGATTAGGTCGTCACTCAGAGGTCACCACACAATCAATCTGGTGCTCATTAGCTTGTTATCAGAGTCCAGCAGAGGCGCCTTCATGCAGAACCAAGCGTATGCAGGACCCGCTTGTTAACCCGCTGTCCCACAAATAGACTAACAGGGGCTGAAGGGCATGATATGGGGAGGTTTTCTGCAACTCTTGCTCCCTACAGTTTGCATAAAATGGTATTTCACTGCCCCGATAACTCAGACTTCCTGATCCAATCCGCCACCCAATGCCACTCTATGTGATCACATTGCACCCATGGCCTGAATTAAGATGTGATTAAGTGCCATTAGGATTCTTATAACCGGATTAGCTTTTTTGAGGCTCCAAAGACCTTTTCTTGTACACAAGTGACCTGCTTACATCACATCATTCATAAACCACATACCTTAATTTCAGCTGCTTAATAAGGATAATAATTAAGTAAATATAATAAGGAAATAAGTAAGGAAGTAAGGTAGGAAGAAAGGAATAAAGTAAGGCAGTGAGATAATAATTAACTTCATCATTATCTCTCTTGAGCATCTGGGGACACTTGCTTGAGTCCCCTGGGCAAAGGTGTGCATTTCTCCATGATGTCATCTTGTCATTTGGGGTAAAGGGCTTCCCACTCTCGAGTCAGGGCAAAATAATATGTGTTTGGTTTGCTGTGTTTTCCTTTTCAATAAAACAACATTGCATCATGTGATCACAGGAAACAGGAGAACGACGCTTGTGTTCAGTTCTTTTTTTCCCTATCGTTGCCATAACCACCAAATCACCCTATTTCCCACCAAAACATTTTTTTTCCATTAACTCTGACAATGTGGTCACAAAAATACATGTTCAGTGTGAATTTTTTCTTCAGTTATCCTATATAATAACACACGTCCAGGCACATTCTGACCTCCACGGATATGTGCTGTGGATGTCGGTGTATTTCCATCCATCCATCCATTTTCTGAACCGCTTATCCTCACAAAGATCGTGGGCATGCTGGAGCCTATCCCAGCTGTCTGTGGGCAGTTGGCGGGGGACACCCTGAACCGGTTGCCAGCCAATCGCAGGGCACACACAGACGAAGAACCATTCGCGCTCACAATCACACCGAGGGACAATTTGGAGTGTTCAATCAGCCTGCCATGCATGTTTTTGGAATGTGGGAGGAAACCGGAGTACCCGGAGAAAACCCACGCAGGGACAGGGGGAACATGCAAACTCCACACGGAAAGTCCGGAGCCGGAATCGAATCCTGCCCATCTGTACTGTGAGGCAGACTTGCTAGCCAGTCGACTACCGTGCCGCCTGTATTTAATTTTTTTGGTGTTAAATCCCCCCTTTAAAATAAATTGAAAAATAGTTGAACAATTTAGGCTTCTGATTTCAAAACTAGTTATCCCTCAATTTGTTGTGTATACTGTAAGAGCTAATATAAGGGGATCATACATTTACAATTCACAATCCTAAAGAAAAATAATGATAATGATGAAAAGTGTCACATAAAAATTAAAACTCTGACTATAATTAGGCCTGGGCATGCTAATTGTCATTTGGAAGCTGGGCTACTTCAACACAGACCTTAACTAAATAAGCCAAGCAAGAGAATGTACTAAGTACTTGCTTAACAATCACAAAAGCCAGTCAGTGTGTGACAATCCCGTTTTGAAATCAATAATGTTGGATCGACTTCAGGCAAGCCCGAAACCAAATTGGAATAAATGCTGACATTGATGCTAATGCTAATGCAACATGAGGGGCAGCCTGGCTGATCCACCAACTACAGCAGGTGCTCCGGACTCAACAGAGATGATGAGTTTCTCATTATTCCGCACATCACCCCGCTCATTTAAAGGTGTTAGTTCAAAAAGGAAAATATTATTGCTTAGGTCTGCTTGTTTTTAACTATTTCCAGGGTCTAAACTTTTTTTTTTTTTTTTTAATAAAACTGAGGCGCCCAGATGTGAAAGCATGAACATTAAGTCCAAGCATAAATCGTCCACCAATGAATTAGATATCGCACGGTGGATGTTCCCACACTGCAAACATTTGATTCAAGTCATTGGGGAACGCATTATTAAATGGAACATGCGTCCCGATTAAATAATCTCGAGGTAAAATTCGCACCGGCATCGCACACAGAGGTACCTCTTCCCTTTTAATTGAATTGCCTCTAATTGCTTTTCCTCTCTGCATTGAACATAAAAGTCCTTTGGACTTTTAGCGAGATTATTTTGTCATTTTTGGAGTTGGGCTATGAGACTATATAGTTAAAACGCGAGCGCTGTGAATAATCTGCTTGTGTGAGGCTTCCATCCTTTATTTATGTTTTTTTTTTTTTTTTTTTTTTTTTTTTTTTTTTTTTTATGAGCTGCTATTTTCCATGTTCCTTTGCGGCTTACGATGTATAAAGACAATACAAAGGCGCAAGATGACGATCTACTAATCATGATGAAGTCAAGGCGCATGGCGGAATACGATCTGGCGCTTGCCATCCCTGTGGGACAGTTGTAAACACTTTGTTACAGTCACCAGCTTCTCGGAGGAAGTCGCTGAATTTTCCATCGCGTAACCCGAGCCTTTCTTCCTGTTTATGTAAAGCTCAGAGTGAGGTGGGATCACTGCTAGAGCCAGATGGCGCCTTTTTCTTTCTTTCTTTCTTTTTTTTTTTTGTCTCAACGCTCACACATCGTTCCCAGCATTTGAATCTCCCCACGTTTGTTATTTATGAAAACATGCGCTGTGCTTATGGCGTTCTTATCATCATCACCACCACAGGAGAGGCGACGAGAATAGCACTCAGTTGAGCGCAGACCTCCAACTGGGCTGGAAAATCTGAATTTGATTCAGCAACAGAATGTGCATATTCATAGATGCACACCTCCTGCAGATGCCGCAAATATTCATGGAGAAAAAGGGAGAGTGTTGAGAAACTTCACGGTTTAAACTAAAATATGTACAGTGTCCATGCCTCATATGGGAAATATTTGCTAACATTTAAAGGCATGTTTACAGAGGAGGCGCGTCAGAAAGGTCCCAGGACTGGCATCACACAAGATTTATTTCAACCCTAAACGATATATTTTCCCATTCAATGCGGGCCAACCAGCACGTCTGCAAAGACATTTTGGGCATTTGCTTCTTTCAGTGCATGAGAAGTGGTGAAGGTTGCGACAGAACAACTCAAAACGCTCCAGCTCACCATGCCTTGAGCATCTGACAGTTCCCGGTCAAGAAGAACATTGTTGTGCTGGAGCAATCTACCCAACTCTGTGATTTTTTTTTTTTTTTTTTTTTACTCTCTCTTTCCCAAGCTCAAAGGAGTCCTCAAGGGGACCTGTTTTGAAGAAGTGGTCTACATCAAGAAGGCCCTGATGACGCAACTGTCTAGAGTTCCGGAAGAATCCTTCCAGGAGAGCATGAATGTGTGACAGAGATGCCTGAGAAATTGCATTAGACTTTGGAGAGTTATATCAATTGATGTCAAGCTGAAACTTATTTTATTTTTTTTAATTTTGACTTCTGTGACACCTCAAACTATGAAACAAAAAAAAAAAAAGACCGAAAAGGTAATTTTGATGGGAAAATAATCCGTTTACAAATATGAAACGAAAAAAATCAATGAATGGATTGAGTATGGCACTTTTACACTGTGTTTGCCATTCACTCCATGAACAGGTTCATCTTTTCTCACATTCAGCACACACACGTTCTTCCAAATACGGTGACACATTTTCAGTTTATACCAAGCGCGTACATACTCTGTGAAAGTGTAAGGTGCCTAAACTTGACACACCCTTTCTCTCTCTGATAATCGACATGACAACTTCACATCCACCCCTTATCTTTATCTTCAACTCAAAAGCTGTGCTGATCTGAAACCCAAAGCGATGTCAAGATCTGTTCGTCATCGCATTAGTCATTGGTTTACAAAGCTGAATTTCACAGACGAGCTGGGGCCTGACCTTCTTTCAGGCCTACCCTTTGACGAAAAGTACTTGGCAAATATATTCATCGGCGGGAGTGAACGGTTGGCTTCCAGTTAATGAGTTTTCAAATGTTTGTGTTTCCAAAACACTGTTGTGTATGAACAAACAAAACGGTATGTTTGTTTAACATCCATAGTTGACCAAAGTGTGACTCAAACAAGCCTCAAACTAAGAAAAACGAGCCCTTCCGGTCCAGGTCACAAACAGCAATGACAAGAAACTCCTTGATGCGAGCAAACGGCGTGTGAATCGGGGCCTACACGTTCTGCGCTCAAGTGACAGAAAGCGCAGAGTGCACACAAATAGCAAGAGGCAAAACGTGTGACGCACAAAATGTCAGACGTGCGCCGTGAAACGCTGAGCTCGGTGGTGGAGGCGCCCCTGTCACGTGATCTCCAGCCTGCGTGGCCACATGACATCCCACTCTGCCGCACACTTAATGGCCCCTCCATTGACATGAATGTCTGCTGCTACGGTTGCTGAAATGTCGACACGTTTAAATTTTCAGAGCGACAGCATAACACTCCGATTTACTGACTTCACCAAGAACATGAAATGCAGAGGAGTAACGTTGGACCACTTGGCAGGCGCAAATGACCTGGAATCGTGTGTTCGTTCACGTGACAGAGACACCAAATTTTAATGAGCATTCATAGGGAATACAAATGTTGATCCCGCCAGAATTTGCCTGATTTCAGAGACATAGAAGTTGCTCAAACCAGCCACAACACTCCTTTGCAAATGAAGACGACAATACTTTTGTTATTCGTAAGAGCCTACAAACAGCCCATTGGGCTGCTCGCTAGTTTTGATATGAGAGGCACTGCCTATTATATGACAGTGGGGAGATCATTTGCAAAAGAACCACCCCCAGACTGAGTTTCTCCGCCTTCGACTCGGGGGGTCAGGCCGGGTGAAGATCCGTCGCTAGATTGCACCGAAACACGATCATATCAAAGTCGAAAGGTAAGCAGAGCTGCATCAGAAGGATAGATTAGGGTTATCTAACAGTATTACCTGCATTCGTTTCTGACAAACTGCACATAGAACATTCGAAAGTTGTCAACGTGGGGCAGGAGGTGTTTGTTTTTGGGGAATGTGTCTGCTGCATGCGCCACATGCACAAATCTGCTGCACTAATTGACAAAGAGTAATTTGATGCCTTGGTGAATTATTACCTCCAAAAGTAAAACTATGAGTGAATCTTGATGGGTGGTTCGTTTTTTTTGGGGGGGGGGGGTTAATTTACACGTAGCTTTGTACAAGCATGATTAATTTGCACATTGCTGTCTGACATGGGTGAACATCCGCTCCGGAGTGAGTCCAAAAGTCTCCAGTAACACCATAAAAAGTCGAGGGTTGGAAAAGTTGCTTAGTAGGTAAAATTAAAAGTTAGCAACATTGAGTCACTATCACTTTATTAGTGGCAAAAAAACATTTTCGCCATAAATGAGATGGCACCGCCTTCTTCAAAACGGAGCGATTTTAAACACAGTGTGACGTTAAAGAGAGGTAGATGTCAAGTGCGGTGCAGTTCTTTATCTTCGCATACTTTGAAAGAAAAAAAAACCCTCATATTATGGACACAGTAGCAGCAAGAAGAGTGTAAAGAGGAAAAAAGTACATGGAATCAGATATCCGCAGACCGGAAACAGGCGAAACAATATACTCGTGCCCTCTGTAGTTGCACTACAAATATAAACACAGTGACATTAGTCACAGGGCTTGAAAGAAAATACAAATATTTTGTACAAAAGTTATGACAGTGACGACACATTGATGTGTATTAATTATTTTGGTCACATCTATGTTGTTATGCTCTCTCGGGTCTTATCGTTGCCATGAAAGGTGTCAATATCTAAACAGAAAAGTTCTAGCAGTGTGCAGATGTATAAACTCGCACATGCTGATTGTTGCTCTCACACATCACACCTCAAAATGAAACATTTTAAACCGTGGTTGTCACAGCATAAGAAATGAATACATCTGTATATGAGAGCACCTTTCCCGTCAAGAGAGCAGCTACCTGATGAAAGGTCATTTCTAGTTTATTAGTTTCAGATGGAGTCTTTCCCCACACCTTATCAAACGTAAGATTATCATCCTGGACCCAGCATGGTGCACATGCTGATGCTGCGTTGACGGCGTTGCTATCAGTGTGTTATTTCACCTCTCAACTGGGTCATTTTTCATCTCGCATCCAACAAAAAAAAAAAATCGATTTGAATGCAATCAGACAAATAGGTCAGATTAGCTCAGCGCATGCTGGAATGCTGCGTTAGTTCACGTGTCTTCACATCGGATGCAGGACACCACCTGTTTGGGCTGGAGCCGATATAGCCCACTTACTGGTCGAATTCGGCTACTACTACCTTATCATCATCATCATCATCATCATCACTAAACTGACTTGTGTGGTGCGGTTTGTTTCTTACCTTTTGACGACACTATGAGAGCGTCCTTTCAGCCTCTCACCCTCCACGCGAGGTGGTTCATATTCTCACAGGAAGTGGCTTCCCGGCATCTGTCCAACAGCCCAAAGTCAGCAAAAGGGGGTCGGCAGCTCTAAAGATAACGGAGGACCTCCTGGGGGGGGGGGGGCACACACTTCACCTCCGCCGGACTCCTCTTTGTCTTCCTAAGCGACGGAGAAGACCGTCAGGTTGAAAGATTATCGACGAGTATCGATCAAACGATCAGAGTCGCTCTCCCGGCAAGGCCGATAGCAAGGTATCGAGGGTGCCCGAGTGGTGCGAAAGGCAAGTAAAAGATGTATCATCCTCGCCTGTTCGCTCGCCCCTCACCTTAGTCGCTCGGCGGCGCTTCGGTTGCTGTTGCTGCTGGCTGGCTGGCTGGCTGGCTGCGCGCTCCCGCACCCCGCACAGGCGCGTGCGCGATCTAGGCAAGACGCTCCGTGGCGGTGGCGGTGGGAGCGGGAGTTACACTGACCCCAACGGGATTGAGAAAAATCATTCATGGAAGGGGGGAGCGACAAACACTTCAAGCCTTATGGGGCGAGCCTTTAAACCAGGGATGGGTGACTGGCTGCCCGGGGGCCACACTCTGAGTGGCCCCATGATAAATTAATGAATTACCCCCCCCCAAAAAAAAAATTAAATTACAACCCCCAAAATTATTTAGAAACGATGATACGAAATATGGGGAGTGAATATATATATATATATATATGTATATATATATATATATATATATATATATAAACTAGTGGAAAAAAAAAACGGAGCGAATTTTCCTGTGCTGATGGCAGACATGGCTTGGTTGTGCCTACATTGGGTTTTCTATACTGACCTACACTACAACATCAACACCCAATAATTTTGGGTGTATTAGGAATGATATGTAGGACAAACGTAGCACCTCAATAAGATCCAAATTTTCCGTGAGGTGATTTTTGGAGGAAAAATGCACAAGATAAGTTTGTGCATTAAATGCTGGTTTCTTGTTCAGCAGTTTTGTGCCATCCTTAAATTGTGGGTTTCACATTTTACCATGGAAAAAAGGTGCACACTTGTAAATGCAAACACACATACACACACAGTTAACTCATCAGTTGCACCCAGGCTTTATCTATCTATCTATCTATCTATCTATCTATCTATCTATCTATCTATCTATCTATCTATCTATCTATCTATCTATCTATCTATCTATCTATCTATCTATCTTTCCATCTATCTATCCACCATATATGTCTTCAATTTCGAAGGTTAACATTATGTTATATAATTTGCAGCGGCTGGAACTGCACTGCATCATGACAGCTGTTTCTGATATCTTTGTTACAATACCGTACCGAGCTATATGGGACAGTCAAAACATGAGAAACAGCTCTCAGTATGATGCAAACCACAACCACAAATACACACATATCGTTCAATAATTGTGACATGTTACAGGATGGAAACAACGCAACAGTGACATAAACATCATCATAGTTTAACCCCACCCCCACCCCCTGACAGCTGTCACCTCAGACATTGTGGAAGCGGAACCGTTTTAGGTGTCCCTAACTTTGTGACTACACTGGATCACACAGAGTATGAATCACACGGCATCACGTTATTCACGCTGCTTTAAAAATGAGCAGTTTTCATTGACATTATATGAGTGGTTATGTAAGACTCCTCCCATGGAGGCTGCCTTCAGAATAGCGTTCTCCCCTCTGGGCTCACATTGTACCCAATGAAAAAACAAAGAGACCCTGCATGAGACGAGAGCTGCCTGGAACACAGACGATGTTCTGTCTTTGCAGGATGCACCTGCCTCCCATTCGCTCACAACTACACTTGACAGCTGCACATCCTGGGAGGTTCAAAAAAAAAAAAAAAAAAAAAAAAGCTCCTCTTGATTCTGAAATAACAAGAGGGGATTTTGGAGGAGGGGGGCGAGGGGAGGGCTATTTCCCAAGAGCTTATGTGATCCAGTCAATAAAAGCTGCGCCGTGCTCCCTCGAGGTTTCATCTCCAACGACATCTGTAATTGGACTGCAACAAAAATCAACACAATCTGCATATATTTGCGGTGTTTGCCTCGAAGTAGGCCAACGAGACACAACAGAAATTTGGAGCGTGAATCGAATCCTTCTGCATGTCAAAATGCTACTGGGTCAACGATATTTCATTGGATGCTTCTTTCGAAAAAATAAAACAAAAACAAATAGTCACTCTAACTTGAGCAGTGTAGCCTACACACAAATCGATAATTAAACCTAAAAAAAAAAATGTCTGATGAGGATCTTAAAAAAATGCATGCTTCGGCACTCGAGGTCATTTTTTTTTTTTTAAACAAGTTGTCCATTTCTTGCCACGTCGTCGTAATGTTAAGGGACCTGGAAGTAAACAGTAACAGAAGGCATTCCCGCCCACTGGCTCCTCTGGCACCAGGCTGCCCCCGCTCTCCCTCCGTCAGCCTCACACCATCACCCACCCGCCCACATGTACACACGGACGAGCTTTAATACCTGACATTGTCACAAGGTCTTACCGGTGGTGTATGCTCCCTCACAAACGCCGTGTGTTCTCGCAAGAAAGACAACCACCACTCTTGGGGCTGGAGCGTGGTCATCTTACTGCCAAATAGGAGCCCAGTTTAATGAGACCCGCCAGCAAGGTCCCTTGTTGAATGAAAACACCGAAAAGGATGGCAGTGGGAGGTATTACAGGCGCGTTACCCAAAATTCCCTTGCAAGGAAAGCTCTGCCGCTTCCAAGTCCAGGTAACGGAAAGGCGAGCTCGAGCTCGAGCTCTGAGAATGCGTTTCCCGGTCGCTTGTGTGTGCAATGGTCAGGTGTCCCGATATTTTTGCCCGTATCGTGAACAAAAGATGGAGGCATATCGACTCACTGGTGAGGCAGGTGACAACAAACTTGGTTGTTTTACACGATTCATTTCTCTTATCATTTCGGCGAGCTTGAAGTAGGATGTGGACGTGGTTCGGGTATCTGTGTGAAGATCAACTGTTATGCCTATCAAAAAAAAAAAAAAAAGATTTCTCCAAAGTGCCCACTTTAATCCATCCTTATGAGCCCTTAATGCTTTTCCCTCTTGCTCTCGATCATCGTTCATCCTATGTAAGTGGCTTTGTCGCTCTCCCCATGCACTCTCTTATCCATCATTGCTCTCATTCAGATGACATGACGCGTGCTTGTGGGCTTCATTTCTTGTTCCCAGTTTGTTTGATGGACAGCTTCCTCAGGTGGCTTGCGTGATTTTCCGACTTTCTTCGTTCTCTTTTATGTTCTGTTCCTGCACGAGCTTTGGTCCCCACATTCCAAAAACGTGTATGTTGCTAGGTTAACCAAAGATTGGAATGGCTGTATTTTCTTGCCCGGCCCAAGTCGAGCACAAAGCGGAGACTAATTGTGCTCAAGGGTGGAATTTTTCTTTCTTTTGTTATTTTCACAGACAAGCGCAGTTCGCGACGTTGTTGCCATGAACACAGCCGACTTGTTTCCCGGCCAATGGAAGCGGCTCCTCTCATTCCCTTTCGAATCTCAGCGCGTGAGTGATACGCAGTATTTGACACCGCGGAGGCAGCGATAGACTTGCTGGAGTCGATGCAGGAGATCGAAGCGCACAAAATACGTTTATTAGGGATACAATGACATCTACCGCACATATCTATCTGTGGAGTTCGAAATCTGCCTCCACCTTGATCAAATTCACCATAATTGCTTTACACAACCGGCGCCACAAATTAGACCTGCTTCAACCTGGTCGTAAACTTTGTCTACTTTCAGCCACCAAATTGTCAGGTGTGCCGAAGACATGTACAATGATGACAAATGAGATGTTTTACAGCAGTGCACATAATTGCATTTCAATAAGAAGAGATCATGTTTAGCTTTCTGAAATTGATTGCGTCCTCTTTTTTTTCCTCCTCAAAATGCTTCAAGCTCACTCGGGTTAAAAATAGATCCAAACCAACCACCTTGCGGAAGCTCGGGCCGAACTTAATTTTCGTGGCCGGGAATGAAAAGCTCGCATGCTGCGCTGGAGGGACTCGGGGGACAGACACAATAACCTTGAATGACAAATCATTTTTGTGCTGGCACAAGGAGGAAGAGCAAAAGAAGTGCTTTGCTGTGATGATTCCGTGCCGGCTGCCTTTTTGCCATCTTTCTCTCTCTCTCTCTCTCGAACGCAGCCTTCATTCTAGTGCGCTTTTTCGTCTCACGGCAAATCTTGCCATCTGTTGCATGGAATGAAAATCGGACGACTTTTTGAACAACTTTCAGCTTTCTAACAAGCTGGGACTCCAAATCCCAAGAGTTGTTGAACACATCAATCGTCCCGAAAATGTGCATGGTTTTATTCAAATTAGTATTGAAATAGTTGTCATCATCAGGCGACTCGCATTTTGACATCACGAGGACCAAGATGATCAAACAGGTGATCAACAGTACCTTGCCAGTGCGAGGCTTTCAGCAGTGGAAGGAAAGTGGCCAATGATCTTAAGATAAGATAAGATAAGAAAATCTTTTTAGTCTCACAATGGAGAAATTCCCAAATCACAGCAGCAAAGTTATGAAAGGAAGAAGTCGAAGAACAAAATGTATATCTCGCGGCGCCAGCTTGAAGTCAAAATAACAAAATAATACAACACAACACAAAACGCAGGGATCTTCATTTCAGACCTTACATTTCTGCATTTCTGCTTTTTGCAGATTATGTGCGGCTGTTGGCTTCATCAAGCCATGATCTCCAACTTTCACTGGGGCGGTTAGCAGCCGAGTGTGAAGTGGTTCGGGATTAAAATCAGCACCTCCAAATCTGAGAACAAGGTCCTCAATCGGAAAAAGATGGCATAGTATTGGGGTCTTGTTCGCAAGCGAGGGAAGAATGGAACAGGAGATCAACAGGCGTATCGGTGCAGCGTTTGCAGTGATGTCAACTTTGTATTGATGAAGGAGATTTACGTTGCTACCCTTACCTCTAATCATTAGCTGGGGGGTGTGACCAAAAGAACGAGATCCCGAATACAAGCGACCGAAATGAGCTTCCGCCGTAGGTCGTCTGGGCTCTCCCAAAGAGATCGGGTGAGAAACTTAGTCAGGAGGGGCATGGAATGAAAATCTACTTCTTCACATTGAGGGGAGCCAGATGAGGTGGCTCAGGCAATTGATCAGGATGCTTCCTCGACAGTTCCCAGGTGGCCCTGGGGAAGGTCCAGGACACACTGTAGAGACGATGTCTGCCAGCTGGCCTGGCACCACCTTGGCATCCCCTTGGAGGAGCTGGATGAAGTGGCTGGGGACAGGGTAGTTTGGGCTTATCTACGAAAGCTGCTGCGCCCGTAAATCAAAAAGTGATATACCTTGAGGCAAATTGATCGAACTGCACAATAAGTGTCTTTCTCATTAGAAAGGTGCTCGTAAATAAGTCCTCTATACTGTACTGTAAATGCCATTGAATTTCGATTTTTGGTGGTACGAAGCTGGCCAAGGCGCAGAAAGCGTAAAAGCGAGGAATATGCTTGTGACAAAGCGGCAGAATGGAGAATCAGAGTGCACATGGCGCTTTTACAGGAGGAAAGAAGAGAAAGATGTGAGGCAGAGTGAGGGAGCACAGGGGGAGAGCGAGGGTGGGGCGGCGGGGTGGGGTGGCGGGCTTTGGTGTTGCGTGGAGGCGTGGGAGACATGCGAGTTGAGTCAACCCCCAAGCCACCGCTGAACCTCCTCCCCCTCCCCCCCTATGATTTCACTGTGAACGACAGTGGTGAAAAGATGGGTGACGTGTGTCCTCTGTGCCAAGGCATGCCCATGATGATGATGTCATCACCATCATCATCATCATCATCATCATCATCACCAAATAAGCAAAGACATGAGGAGAGAGCTCAGACTCGCGTTCGGATCTTTTATTTGTTCCTTCATGTATTTATTTTGGTGGCACTATTACCCTGTACACTTCATCAAGTCCTTTGAAAAGCTTCTAATCTAGTCAGCACTTGTCTGTCACAAAACTAAAATATTTCACTCATGAATTTAACACACATACTGTATATAGATATGATCGCTTTGGCGCATGAAACAGGTCACGGTTCAGGAGGCTACAATCCGAGGAGAGGATGAGGAAAAGGGACTTTGTTTTCCTTTGGTGTCGTGTTGCGGCCGTGTCATTAGTTGGCTTCCTTCGCTGCAAGTCTCTTGGCTTTATTGAAGAGGTAACGGGCTTGGCCTTCATCATAACGCTTTTGCTCATCCTCGCCATTAACCTGAATATAAAGAAAGTAAGAAACGGACATTGCAAAATATAAGCACATTAGCTATCAACTTAAAATTTGCTGTTGACCAAATCTCTCGCTCGCTCTCTCTCTCTCTCTCTCTCTCTCTCTCTTTCTCTCTCAGAAACTGAAAAAGTTGAAACCTCCTTTTTTCACCTTCACTGAACTCAAACAGGCTTTAAAATTCACAGGGTTGCCCACGTCGTTCAATTCCGCCGCCTCGCCACTTAAAACGGCGCGGCCACCCACAGCAACAATGCCCGTGGCAACTTTGGCAGCGCAGTCGGTCCTCTCCCTCGTCTACCTCACCAGACAGGGGGAGCACGCGTGCGGCTGTTTATTTTTAAATACACTCTGCAAGCGAATATCCGCATTCATGGCTGATTCAGACCGAGACTCTCCAATCTGCTCACACCAGGGGGGGGGTTGGCACATTCAAGAGCACCTGCCACTCAGCGGCGCACCGAGCGCTGAGCTGACAGATGGCACTTTTAACTTTACGGAGGGAGCAAGGTGGCAGCACATATGACAAAATGTCAGCATTTTGGGACGGGGGCAAAGGTCACCTCTCAAATGGGATGACCATTCAAGGTTATTTAGGTTGGCTTGATTTGAGTGTCGAGGGTGTCGTGGAATGGAATGTAAAATGATGTGTGTTATCCCATCAGACTGATTTTCAAAAACAAGCGACACAAAATGAATTGAGTTATTTTGAAACAAAAAGAAGAAAAATAAGAAATGTACAAAGGAGTTCATCACTAGTCAGTGTTTTAAGCCATGATCAATGGCTTTATCTCTTTAAATTTACCGAGACACACAGTATTGCTGAGAGCGCCACTAGAAAGTGTACATTGCGCTCCCTTGAAATTGCTATTCACACTGCAGCTGCAGATTAATAACTATGATTACTCTACCGCTAATGACTACCAGCTCTCCGATAGCAGTCCTGCGTGTTTCGTTGTGTTATTGTACACCAAATGTCTGCGTCTCAAAGAATATGGTAAAACTTGATTATTATTATTAGGCAAAATGTTGGACACATATCAAATTGTCATTTCGGAAAAAAAATATATACTCTTGACTGCTCCATACTAGTTTTCTTTGTTTTGTTTTCTTTTGTTTTTTATCATAATACAACTCCAATACCATTTACATGACCCCAATTTTACACCTTGCATCCCCAAATCTTTACGATGCACGGAAATCAACACTGGGCTGCAGTCACGAATGTCCCTTGTTTCGCTTGCCGCCATGAACCTGTTGACTATCAAGTTGAAGGCTTGCCGTCTAAAAATAAACACTGCATTACTTGGATTACAGCAGGTTGCCATGACAGCCAGCCTTGTTTTCATGTCAGGGGACACCGGTGGAGTCGCTGCCACTAAGGAAGGCAGGAGGAAAGCAATCTCAAAGGAAGCAAGGAAGGAAAAGTTGGAGGACAGGAAGGAAGGAAGGAGGAAGGAGAAGAACAAAGGTGAAGGAAAAGGGGCAGAGTTGCGGGAGACTAAGACTAGACGGGAGCGAGAAAAATGAGAATGAGGCATGAAGAAAGGGAGCCGCAGAGGATGGAATGCTGGGTGATGTAAGAAATGGAAAGAATAAAAGGAAGCGAGGGCAGAACTGGGGAAGGAGATCCAAGTTCGATGGATTCAGATGAGAAGCGTGAGAGGGCAGGGGAAGAATGGAGAGGGGAGGGGCCAGGAAGTGTGGCGTGAGTGTGGCCCGCCTCTCAAATATACCAAGAGAGCAAGCAGTGCAGTGACAGCATCCAAAGTGCGCTAACGTGTCATATAATGCACTGGAGTGTATGTAGAGGACGATGGAAGTGGAATACGGCAAAGAATGCTTTTCGCTTATCTTTTTTTTTTTCTGCGGCCCAACACAAAAAAATGATGATGCTTTTTTTTCACGGGAGATACCACCAGCCCCCCGTGTCCACTGCCCCCACGCTGTCCTCCTTCCCCAATTTACATGACATCCCCCACCATGCGCGCACACACACACACACACACACACACACACACACACACACACACACAATTGTTGAGACCCTGCTGAGAGAAAATGGCCAATTCCATAAATAGACACAGAGTGGGCTCAGTGGGGAGGAAGCCTGGTTGACAGAAAGGGGTGCTGGGGTGCCAGGGTGGTGGGGGGGAAGCACCAGCAGTCAAAAATAGCACAAGCTGTCTTTCACCTGAACTATTTATAGAGCACAACTGGAGCTGAAACGGCCCCCAAGTCATCAAATATTCATCGGTGAAGACGCTTACCGTTTGATTGCGTCGGCGTCTATTCCAAGATCATGTATGGTGACTCAAATGGAAATGTAAGCCGCAAGGTTTAATTAAAGCCACAAGCGCTGATCAATGCGTCTTTTTCAACGCCGTGCCTCTTGGCGGATGTTACAGTACATACAAAGATGGAGGACTTGATGCGAGCGCAGTGTTCCGCTGCATATTAGGAAGGCAATGTTGAAAAAAATTAACCTATTTGCTGTTCTTTTCACTAAATCCTGTTTCATATAAAAGTCATCCTTTTATAGTACCAGGGGTGTCAAACTCATTATGGTTGCACGGCACTTTGTAGTTACGGCTTCCCTCAGAGGGCCGGCATGACAGTGAAATGAAATAAATGTTTTAATTGTCTCATCCTATTATTATGGATGACTAGTTTTGAAATCAGAAGTCAAGGATAATAGTTTGTTCAATACTTGTTCAAGTTACCGCAAAAAGGGTTATTTAAAAAAGTGAAATTTCAACGTTCAATACTTATTCAAGTTACCTCAAAAAGGGTTATTAAAAAAAAAAAAAAAAAGTGAAATTTCAACGTTACTTACTACAGCTGATCATTTGAAATTTTGGTACCGATTTTAGCAAGAATCATGGAAGTTGACATGATTTGCTTTTGCGGGCCACATAAAAAGATGTGGCGGGCCAAATGTGACCCCCGGGCCTTGAGTTTGACACCAGTGTTTTATACGGCTTGGGGTGTCCATGGACAATTACAATCATTCTGGCGTGGAAATAAGTCATGGATTTTCATTTTTCTATGGTACCCGGTTCCTGTTGGATCTCATTTAGGGCCCTGAAATTAGCTCAAAACGCCTCATTTCAAGCATAACGGCCACATTCCTCTTTAGTGTGTCTCATGGGTCTTTGAGATTTATTTATTTATTATTATTATTTTTTGCGCATTCTATCACGATCGACCTGTATTTCAAATTGTGTGTCGATTGGTGAAACCGGCGTCGGGGGCGAATTAATCAATTTGTTGAAAGACTCTTTTTTTGGGGGGGAGTGGGGAGAATAGGGGGATACATAACACATAACAAAACAAGGTCCTTCCACTGTCCAGTACATACGCCGTCATCTAGCTTGCACTGCAAATTTACGGTCACGTTTCCATTCATTAAAGTCCCATCACTAGCAGGTGTTAATTGGATTGATGTGTTGCATCTTATTCCCTGCTCATGATAATGCGTCTCTTTTTGCAACGAGCGACAGACGTTAGGTGTGGAGTCAGTAAGAAGAATCACATGAGTGCTCCCTCATTTCCATCTCATTCTGTTCCGTGTTTAAGAAGAAGAAGACCAAAATAGTCTCTGTTTCGCAGAGAAATGAACGCGCTTGGTCGTCAAGCTAATGCACGTTTGCACACGCGCACAAGCACACGTACAGGTGCCCGCACACACGCGCGCGAGCACCCACAAACATTCAGGAGCTTTCTCTTTTAAGCTAGCACATCAATCCTTTTTATCTGACTGTATTTTTGGCCGACATTATCTCTCAACAAATGCACACGTACACTTTTCATTTGGCACGCAGCAACAGAATCGCGGCCGTGCACGTTCCATTTACGGAGCCGAGGATGAATTATTAAAATCATCAGGAGAGCTCATTTTTGTTGTTTTGCGTTTCTTTTCATGGAATCGAGACGTGGAGGTGCATTACAGCAAGGGCTATTCTGGCTAAGCTTGCGTGCGATTAAAACAAAAGGCAGGAGCAGCTCATTCGAGATGGAAAAGTGGCTCTAATGAATGCGTGGAAGCAGATACGCAAAAAGGTGAAGCAAACATGGACGGGCTTGTGTCAAATAAAGATGGGGGGGTGGTAGGGGCTTCTAAAAATGTAGAGTGGAAGCAGAGGTGGATTGGAATTCAAATGTCTGTATGCGCCAAAAAAAACAAACAAACAAACAAACAAAAAAAAACCCAGGTGCATTTTCCAACTGCCACCATCCGAAGCCCCTCCTTCACCTACCACCACAGCACATAAACGTACATTTAATGTACCGCAATTAACCCATTATGTTCTTTGTACAGTCTGAAATGTACTCAAGTAAACTGTAAAAAAATATTTTTTTCCCCTGAAATTAGCTCGCCATCTTTGGCTTTTACGTTCTCAAAACAATGTGTTCCCATATCATATGTTGTGCACTGACTAACGACGACAAATGCAAAATGAGCAGAAAAATACACCTTTATATATATATATATATATATATGTTTTTTTCCCCGGACAAATTTAGAATTTTCAAGCTTGTTGTTTTAGGCTGGCACAATACAAAGTGCAAGACTCGTTCTTGAAGCCGACAACATTGAGTTCAAAAGATCTCAATCAACCAATCAAGAATGGCTAAGTTCAAAATGCGGCAAAATGTGACCCAAGTTGGATATTTTGGCCCATATGTGACCTATTTTTGATTTCTTTATGACATTATGAATGGCTCATTCAATTTTTTTTTCAAATGCGACCTTCATATGTGGTCCTAGATCGGATACGTATCCAATGGCGTCTGAATGGCCTGGTCGCATGTATCCGACCTACACACCATCAAAAGTCCAACATGCACTTCACACGGACTAGAGAAAGTGTTTGGGAGGAGATTGACAAATGGCCGTGAATCTGCAAAGTTGGTTTGAGTAATAGTGTTGCATTTACATTTGACTTTAATTTACCGTATTTTCTGCACTGTAAGGCGCACCTAAAAGCATTCAATTTTTTTTGACAGTGCACCTTTCAATCCGATTGCCTTATATATATGGGTCAATATTCAGCTTTCTTGGACTTAGTATTTGAAATCTTCTGTAAAGCGCTTTGTTACAGCTGCAGCGGTTGTGAAAGCGCAATATAAATGAAGTTGTATTGTAATGTACTGTATTTCCCTTAGCGTAGCTCCCTCTTGTGGATACATAACGCAATCTCAGCTACTTTTGTAGTTTCTATTCTACGTGCCTTATAATGTGGCGCACCCTACATATGAAAACCGTTTTAAAATAGGGCATTCGTTGAAGGTGCGCCTCATACTCCGAAGTGCCTTATAGTGCGGATAATACGGCACTCTGAAGGGTCGAAGCAAACAGTGACATTTGGTCTTTGAGAGGACCTCATTACTCCATACAGGCATCCTGGCACAAAACACGTACCGATAACAGTTTTCATTGAAAGCCGAACAGAAGTTGTGAGTATCAGCGGCAACATAAATTGGCTGCCCTCTGGCCTCAGCCACGAGGGGCTAATTAAGAGGCCATCATATTTAAGTCTGTGTCTGTGGGTAATTAGCTTCACAACAATTCATTTTTTTAAACCTGATTCTTCCTTGTCCCGTGACACAATCATTGAGTATTTTTTTTCCCCCACAAATTAAAAGTTGTATAATTACGTCTCAACAGCCAGGTTTTTAGCCGAAAAAAAGTTTTAAAGGGCTACATCTACGGTATCCAGAGTATCCGCGCTGTAGAATGCTGCCTGAAAAAAGTCGAGTCGCTTCATTAAAAGAGATGGTAGTGTGTTTGCATCTTAACAGGATATGGATGAGGGCGTGTGCTGCACAGCCAGTTCCAACAGCATTGCACTCCGGAGGTAAAGACACAAAGTTTGTATGCAGGTAGGAAGTGCTAAATCAGCCAAATATTTAGCAAATGCTCAGGGATCTTGTTAGGGCATCAGTAATCAACCATCCTCACGACAATACCGCGATGCATTTAATCAAACGGAGCTTAAATTAAACGAATCACCGTACAGGCGCTGTCTCTCTATTGTGGGCAGGTGATCATGATCACCACATAATAATCCTTAAAGTACCACCACCAACTTCTCCCACGTAACAAATCTCAGTCCAATGGCTCGTTAGTCTCTACTTCGAGCTTCTTAAATGTTTGTTTCGTCCTAAGTCATTTTATATGGACACATATCTTAAGATTTCGGGGTTTTTTTTCCAATGGCACAAATGGTTCGTTAATTAGAAATTCATTCCGATTCAAACTTGATTCAAATAATCCTGAAAAAAATAATCTTAATCATTATGTATGTGTACCTATATACAGTGCTGAAAGATGCTTCATACACCAGCACGTGGAAGCTCTTGGACCAAATTTTATTTTTAATGCGAAATTAATTTCTGGTTTAACATCAAATTATGAACACATATTTACTTGCATTCCCATATTTGTGTTAGTGGCTGAATGTCATACTTGAGTAATGTGTGACTTTCCAGAGAAGCCCAATGAGCCGGTTCAAATTTGGCTCGAAAAAGAATTCTGTTTCAAACTCCTCATTCTCACTCAACATCGTAAATGTCGAGTGCTCACAGACATTCGAAAACGTCCCCATTAAGGCTCTTCATAGTGCAGGATTATTCCTCAGACAAATCTTATCGTTTTAAAGGACAATTTGTAAATTGGTCCAAAAAAAAATGACAATGAATTAAATAGTAGATGTTCCATCTGTACGCAAGGCTCTGAGGCCGCAATGAATGTTTCATGCGATCCTAATTTAAAATCTTATTCCACAAGTTCACACACTGAGGTTGTAAATTGTTGCTCATTTTAAGGATTGAATAGATTTTGTTCCCTTGGATCCAGACATGGGTGAATAACGTGATATGTTACAACAGGGCGGGAAACATTTAAGCGTCATATTTAAGAGTCTGCACGATGGTACCAACCTTAAGAGGAGGGACGGACTGAGCTTTGCCATACTTGTCCAGCGAGATGAAAGTGAAGAAGGCAGAAACTGCGCGATAGCTAACTTTCTCCGTGTCAACCAGCGAGCAGGCATCTACCACCACTTCTATTTCCATGGACTTGTTGCTGATGAACGTGAGACGGCCTGTCACAGTCACCACACAGCCTTGACAGAGGAAGATGGGAAAAAGGAAAATGTATTTTTTGTGTTTACGTACAGTGACAGACTGCAGGTTGAATAATGTGATCATGCACAGCGGTACACCGGGGCCGAGGGCCAGCCGCCGCCACGGACTCCCCGCCAGCCAGCTAGCATAGCCTTGGCTCTGAGGCAACCTACGTGTGTTTGTGCGAGACAGGGCGGGGGGTGAATCTGTGCATTAGGTTGCGAGTTTTAAAATATTTTCTGCGCGCACATTGGTTCCCAACGACTGTTCGGAGACTGAGAGAATCACTTAAACTTGTCGTTCAGAGTGAACCAAAAATGGCATTAGGGAGTAGCGCTCCGACTCGGGCGTTCCTGGCAGCATTTGGAAATTAATGAGAGCGGAGCGCACTCTCTCCGAACACACTCACTCTCAGCGTACTATACGGATGTCAGAGTGAATTTTTAAACGTGCCTTAGGTTAGTGTTTGTTAGCTTGCAGTCCATCGCAGCATTGCATCGCTTTGTAGTTTAAAAATAAATCAATAAATCAACTAATTTTCCCCCAAAAAGATCTCTCAGTCTTGCAGGAGGGTAAAGAAGAAGCGGGCAATTGGAAAAATGAGCCCGGTCCAACTCCTGAAGGAGCACCAGCCGCAGCTTCAAAATAGTGTTCAACAAGCATTCCCCAATAACTGGGGACATCAGCGAGGTGATGCGGGCATAAAATTTGAATATTTCTGTCACACTGAGCAGAGCACTTGAAAGGTGTCACAAAGATGTAATAAATTACTGCAATTGGAGAGTGGGCTCCAAATCTGTCTTTGGGCAAATTTATCCCTTATATTATATATACCTTATACACATCAATACCGCGCACGAAGAGTGTGTATTGTACTTTAATTTAAGAAAAACGAGAGAAAATCCTGAATAAGTCAAGTCATGAAAAACATTTTTTTTCCCCATGATGTCTAATAAACATCATGTTCAACTTCTACGGAGAGACACAAAGACAGGCACAAGAAATTCAATAACGAACCTGTCAAAGACTACACATTTTTAAAAATGTTAATTAAATGTATGATACCATTTTTTTGTTTAATTAAATATATGATAATACATATACGGTACATCTGCTGATCAAAAGAAGGAGCAAACTGCATGTCCTTTCATTTAAAAAAGTTTTCTTCCATTTTTGCCAGCGGGGTTGTTTCCTTACTCCTTTTAATGTGCTCAAAGTGTGTTATTACTGCGGGTTGCCACGGAAACATGGAAAGAAGGCATTATTCCTGCAGTCTGTGTTCTATTTTGAAGCTCAAATAACAAACTAGAGTCGAAGGAAAATGAACATGTCTTTTTCTGTGCTGCAAACATTCTTTTGAATGTCGCGTCTAGATGTAGAATCCTATCGTTTGCATACTTTAGTAGATAAAGTACCGTAGTCTCTTTTGATTGTGTGGGTTTTAGGAGTGAGCATCAAGCAGTTTTTAGAAGAAGGATCATTTTTAAAATGAGCGAAATAAAACGGCTGCAAGGGTCTCGATCAGGTATATACATTAGAATTTTCAAGCATTGTTTTGTCAGCCCATCACACATTTCTCACCATGCGCTTGGGAGATTTCAAATGTGCTTTTGCAAAAATTTGAAACCAAGGTTGAACTTTATATTATTTCAAAACATATTGCGTGGATGAGACCAATATTGGGGTTAAGTGGTGTCAAAAAGGTCACACTGAAATTTCATTTGTGCTTTAAGAAGCGCTTTGGTCAAACTAGAGGATTTGAGCAAAGAATTATGCAATTCGAACTGATAATGTATAAAAAAAATTATTATTTCCTCAACTGCAGCTGCCAGTTTTTCTTTTAGTAGCCTGTGGTCATGAAAAAAAAAAAGTTTTTTTTGTCCGACACGAAATGCTCTGACGATGGACCAAAACCAAAGTGCAGGTCTCATCCAACTTTGGAGAAGTTCTGAATGCCTTTTATGGCAGTACGGAGCATCATTAATGGGCATCAGGAGTAAAGTATCGTCATGGTAACAACCTTTCTTAATCTTGCGATGAAAATTGATGGCGTCCACAGAGGCGGTGACAATGTTGGTGTTGCAGTGGCGTGCTGCCACAATGCCGGCAACCTCATCCATCAACTTCATGGTGACGCCTGTTCGACACACAAACAGGCATACTTCAGTCACACGCTAGAAATCTACGAAGAGGATCAGTAGATATGTTCGCTTTCCCATCGGAAGTCCGAAGAAGTAAGTAGAGCGTAGTACCATGAATTGTACAATGTCAAGAAGTTCCAGAATTTCGAGGTATTTCTGGATAGGTTAACTTTGCTGGACACCGTTTTAACGAAACTGCACATGAAATGAAACAGTTTAGAGCATTCAATGAACTTTGGATACGTACATGTTTTCGGTGGGTAGGAGGATGCTGGAATACCCGCATAAAACCCACAAAAAGCACAGGAAGAAGATAGAAAGTATTAAAAAGTGTTTCATTTTCTTTGTTGGATGAAACCAAGACCTTCTTGCTGTGATGTTACTGTGCTAGCATATTTGGTACGTTGAAAACAGGGTGATATATTATTTTGGGTGATTTTTCACTTTGCAGACCACGTCAAATAATTCAGAAAGCTTACCGGGCACTTTGCCAGATTTCACATTAAAAGTTGATGAATTTTTAAAGAGCTAGAAAGAAATAGTGGGAGTGCAACGAAAGCTGCAGATTATAAAAGAGCACAAATGTAGATGCGCCCGTTGAAATGACGGCTTACTTTATGATTTGTCAGTGACATTTTGAATTTGTGATTGAAATGAAGGAAACTGGGGGGCCCAGTGATCCAGCGGGTAGCGCGTCGACCTCACAGTGCAGAGGTCGTGGTTTCGATCCCGGCTCCGGCCTTCCTGTGTGGAGTTTGCATGTTCTCCCAGGGTCTGTGTGGGTTTTCTCCGGGTTCTCCGGTTTCTTCCCACATTCCAAAAACATGCATGGCAGGCTGATCGAACACTCAAAATTGTCCCAACGTGTGAGTGTGAGCGTGGATGGTTGATCGGCTGTGTGCGCCCTGCGATTGGCTGACAACCGGTTCAGGGTGTCCCCCGCCTACTGCCCGCAGACAGTTGGGATTGGCTCCAGCAACCCCTGTGAGGATAAAGTGGATCGGAAAACGGATGGATGCATGGACATGTCAATCATGATAACAGCACGAGTGATTGGTCCCGAAGCAGCATAGATGATGATTGGCACATGTAGTTACCGCAAGCAATAAATGCCATTCATTGTTGCTTCCTTTATTTTTACAAGTTGTGCTTTGCTTTTGTTTTGAGGAAAGAAATGAACAGGTGGCCATCCCTTCCTTCTGATTTACTTTCAAAAGACAGAACCTAAGGAGAGGCAACATATTACCTTTTTGGAAGGGACATGCCCCACTCACAGCCAAGAGGCGTTCAGCAGCGTGAGCGTTTTCATTGGATTTTTTTCGGCATTTTGTCTCAGTGACATCTATCAACATCCCCATGCCATTTCGGAAAGCACTGCAATTTCTACTAATAAAACGTAGTTGCCAGATTCATTCCCCCAGAGTCTCACTCGCAACACAAAATCAATAAGTCTGCTTGGGATGGCTTTTTGGCGCTGACCATCTGCACGGTGTTGGGAGCCTGATGTGTGGGAGTACATAGAAAGAAGAATGTGCTGCCTGCCGCATTCACGTCAAAGGCAGCCTGTTCACTTGCTTCCTCGAATAAAGTTTCAGACTACCCCGACGTGTTGTTCCTCATAAATCTATGAAAAGCCAACCGCGATTTTGCGAATAAGACTCATAAAAGCTTTGGTCAGGTTTGGAGAGCGGTGCGTCTTCCTGATTCTGCCTCATTCACTTGTACCATCCGTGACTTCCCATTTCCCGTGCTGTCAAAAACATTTTCATTCCCGAATCTGATGTCATTTGTTAAAGTCCAGTCATCTCCTCTGAGCTCATCAAGCTCTGCCGGATGCCCTTTAAATATCAGGGCGACCCTGACATTCTACAACATGTATGACTTTGTGGCCCACCTCATCCCTATCACCATCGCTGAACAAAAAAAAACTGCCTAGTCCTAGAACACTGTCAAACTCAAGGCCCGGGGGCCATATCTGGCCCGCCACGTCGTTTTATGTGGCCCGCGAAAGCAAATCATGCCTGTCAACTTCAATGATCCTTGCTAAAATCTGCATCAAAATGTAGAAATGTCATTTGCAATAACAGTGAGATTTTTGTTTACCCTGTTCGCACTCACTTGAACAATAATTGAACAAACAACAAATTGAGCAAACTAGTAATCGATCAATTTGTTGTGTGCAAGTAGGAATATGATTTGATGAAATATACGATATGAAACATTGATTCAATTTCACCGTCGTAACGGCCCTCCGAGGGAAGACGTAACTCCAAAGTGGCCCGCGACAAATGTGAGTTTGACACCCCTATCTTCGATACAGCATATACATCGTAGATCTTTACAGGCAACTTTCTATTTCCACCTGCAATCTAGCTCAAGTTCAACACTGGTGGTCGTATGAGTGCTTCTCAAAAGCGTGTAAGATCCCTCTACTGGTATGCAAAAAACAAATAAATAAATAATAACTCAACATAATTTTAGTTTTATTGAGTACAGTTCACTTGTATTTAACTGTTAAGTACAATACATTTGCATGTGATCTTTTAGAAAAGTTTTAGATTCGAACATTTATTGAGGTACAATCTTTATTTATTCAGGTGAAACAAATTTTTTTTAAGTAAATGTTTTTATTATCCTATGTGTAAGGGCGGTGTTATGTACAAACTGTGCATAATCATTGCAACAGTGGCTCAAGGTAATATAAACATACTTTTTCCGAATTAAAACTTCCATCTCTTTTTTTTGATTAACACAGGCCTTCGATGCTACTCTGTTTTAAATTTTTGTCATTGTGGTCGTATTTAGAGAGCTAAACATTTTTAGGGTTGCACTTGCGGTAAACAGTTTGAGAATCGCTGGTCTGGATGAGTAATAATCCTAAACAATGAGTAAGAATCAATCAAGGGTTGGACAAAGTGCTAAATTATTCATCGAACCAAGACATCATATGACAGAGTCTATTTTTCCAACATTGCGGGAACAATTTCAGGAAGGATGCTAATTCCAACTGACATGCAGCGCAATCAAACTTTTATCTACACAGAGTATCATCACGTTTTTTCCTATTCTTTTTCGAGAGAGAGAGAGAGAGAGAGCTTTTTATTTGGCTCTCTGCAACCGAACGAATTTGTGACGGTAGACGCACGAAGTTAGAACAGCAGGTCAGACCGACCCAAATGTGTAGCGCGTCAATCGTAGACAGTGGCAGCAGCGTGCTGCACAAAAGCCTGAAAGAGAAGCGGAGCGTGCAAGAAGTGAACAACATTAGAGCAGAAGAGTGACAAAATGCGGCGCAGAAGTGTGTGACATAAGCGGCTCGCCAATTGGTCGTGAGCCCTGAGCGTGGCTGCCACGGTCACGTTTCTGCCACTTATTTCGGTTGAGGCAGAACACGTACAAGGAAGCTGAAGTTAATGATTCCAATCGTCATACTTAAGAAGGAATCGTGATTGGGATTCTAGGTGTCTTCTAACCGGCTCTTGGTACTGCATGTACAACACTCAAGTGAATCGGAGAACTGAATCGCATTTGTGAGTGACTCAGAGCAACCGAGTCTATAAAATGAGTTTACCACGAGCAACATACATCGTGACGCTGCATATTGCAAATTTCCACATTGCGGGACTAACAAGGGGTGAAACAAGAAGACTTGTGTTAAGAGTCCATTGTGTTGATCGTCAGTGTTCCACTGTGTGGCCCCTCCTTCTGTTCTGTTTTTGGTTGCCTTTCCCTGAATTCAGTGTGGTACTCTCTGTTGCCTAGCAAGTCGCGCCCAGCCCTTCAGTACGCCTGGATTTGGTTTCTCTGACTCCTTTTGGGTCCTGCCTCCTTGAACTGTCCCTCTGCCCACACACATACACACACACCAAAAAAGTGTTTCATATGAAGCAGAATCTGTGATATGAAGAAATTATTTCTTGAGAAAAGTTTCTTGTCATTGTTGTCATTTCAGGAGAAAAGCAAAACGATACACACGGTGAAACTCAGTGTCACACAGTCACTCCTCGTCAGTGTGAGACCCCCATTACAGTCCCCGGGGGTTAAAAATGGTCCTTCCGCGATCAACAGAGGTTCACTGTATAGCAAATAATACAGTTCCCTTTACACCATGTACTGTAGAGCTGATATAAAAGGTTGATGCTGAGACTAAATGTGAGACTGAAAACGAGGACAAGCAAGGCCAAGACAGCCCAAGGGCCCCCGTTACACATTTGCAGGGTGACATGGCACACTATGACTCCCTTTGCCGTAGGGAGGGAACAAGCCAGGGGGGTGGATGGGAGGTGGGGGGTGGTCGGGTGGCGTAGTGTCATGGCGTCGCTGTGTGTGAAGAGGACAGAGAGCTCACTCCAAAAGGGGGAAAAGTCCAATTAGTAAGCCAGTCTCTAGTGCAACCCAGTTTGCCAGAGGGCAAAATACCCCTGTGACCACACTCCTTGCCCCTTCCTCCTCCCCCCACTTATCTTCAAATACATTATGCTCCCGTGGTAGCGGAACAGTCGAGGGAGGTCTTCAAGGGAGTCTTAATAGCGCATCAACATGTCATATGAACCCACTTAAACATTGCACATGATACGAGTGCCCGCTGTTGTAAAGAGTGTGGAGAAAAAAAAAAAAAGAGTGAGGTCTGCATGACCTCTCGCAGTCTTGACACCACAAGATATATGGACCCCCCTCGAGCTTCATTATTGAAATGTTCAGCCTGCGATATTGTCAAGAGGAAAAGAGACCGTTTATTTGGTGGCGTTGAGGACTCCCTGGGTGACGATGCATCACTATGAAATACTGTTGAGAGAACTCAATTATTTTCACGTTCGATGTGCACTAAGTCAAAGGCACAAACGCATACACACGCACCTTCATCGTTCTCATTTTTGCCTTGTAGAGTACCCTGGTATTTTCTTTTAATATGCTGTACAAAATAAAAATGATGTGAATACGGTCTATTGTGCAAAAGCATTAACCAATATCAACAACGTGTGGTAGAGCCAGGACCAAGAAAGCGCCATTATCATTTTGGGTAAGATCCAGATAAAGGTGTGTAAATATAGGTCAAGGAATATAGTTTCGCAGTTTGAGGCATCAATAAAATCATCCACAACCTCACAATCGTAATGCCGCAGCCTCTCTGTTCATCAAGCTCCATGAACTCCATTGTGGCCTGATTACAGGTGACACACAGCCTGGTTTGGTCGCCAGTTGGTCAAACCTCTTTTCAACAGGCGCTATTGACTGGACTTTTTCCGTAAAGTCTTAAAAGGAGCAGATGTGAACGGAAAAGCAAGGATGATATAATGAGGCTTCAAAATTGCGAAAAAAAATCAAGCCCTTCTCACCGCTCCCAAACGCTGGGTGTGTCTGCTGAACGCGCTGAAAACATGCCTCGTTCAACTGTCAATTTTCAACTGTCAATAAATGTCACACATCTTTCTTACGCCGACACATCCCTGCAGGTTTGAGCTGCAAAAATATAAGGTTATTTACGGTGCTTACTTAGCATTTCAACAGCAAGTTCAGAGCTGCGGATTGCAATGATACAGTTTGAATGAGTTCAACCAGTATAGTCTTCAATTCATTTTATCCTCATTTCTTGTTTTGAAATTGCGCACGTCTAAGCAAGCAATGATGATTCACTCAAAATTACACGGCTACTCATTTATCTCAATCCTATAATTTTCTTGATTTGCCGGATGTTGGTAAAAGCAATCGGCATATTGATGTCCATCTGGTCTATGAGTAAACTTTGAACTACTGTAGGTCCTTTTATCGTTTCTTAAGCTCCCATCGTTGCCCTCTGCTCACCTTCTTATCCACCCCCGCTGCAAGTGCTTTGATCGTGGACAGCATCAAATTGCCCCAACTGCCTCCTAATGAGATGTAGCTATGGAAACGGCTCCTGTTAATGTTGGTGCCTCCCAGCAATCTCCCCACATCATGGCGGAAATCACCATAAACTGTTGTTTTTCTAAGTGGTCTCCTTCAGGCTTTATGAAGCACACTCCTTACAAAAATTAGCGAGAAGTGCTGACTGCGTTATTGTGCACACTCAGCAACAGGCACCGCAACTGAGATGGACTTTTGGGAAGGGAAATGTTCGACTTCATAAGTGGATGTTTACTATTGTGCTCGCGGCTTGCAAGGACGCAGAAATGCATCTCATCATACTGACAGTGTACGACTATATTTTGCCATATGATTTGTCATTTATATAAGTCAGAAAAGGGCGGACCGTTGGTGCACGGGTTAGCGCGTCGGTCTCACAGTGCAGGGTTGCATTCCGGTTGCGGCCTTCCTGTGTGGAGTTTGCATGTTCTCCCCATGCCAGAGTGGATTTTCTCCGGGTACTTCGGTTTCCTCCCATATTCCAAAAACATGCATGGCAGGTGAATGGAACACTTGAAATTGAGTGTGAGCGCGGATGGTTGTTCGTCTTTGTGTGCAACACGTTCAGGGTGCCCCCGCTTACTGCCCGATGATGGCTGGCATAGGCTCGGCATGCCCGGACCCTAGCGAGGATGAGCGGATTACAAAATGGATGAACGGATGGATGGATGGATGGATGGATGGATGGATGGATGGATGGATGGATAAACAGTATTGTAGTTGAACAATGACACTTGGATTCTTCTCTCATTGGATTGTGAGATCTTTTTTTTTTCTTGATCTACATTTATGTATGTTGGGGCTCGAAATAACATTTCTCGGAGCTAGAATTAGTTTTACATTGCCAAGAGTGCAGTGCTGAGTCTCAACTGAATGCACACACAGCAACACATCTGTGCTTAACCAATGCACTGCATCAGAGCAAGGATGGATGGATGGACCACCTGTCAAAACATTACAAAAAGAACATCCACTATCAAGAAGTGCTTTGACACAGACTCTTTCAACGTCAATGACCGTTAGGTGTTTTAGGACCTAGAACAGGAGAGAGGAACTTCAAAAGGAATCCTCTGAATATTTTTGGATCAATCTAAAGCTCCCAAGAAATCCGAAGTGACATACCATGCCAGTCCCCAAAAGAATGTTGCGAAAAGCACATTTGAAAGGAACTTTGTCGAGTACATTTGTTTTTGTGCACGTCACTCATTATTTTCAATTCTAAAAATGTCTTGTCACTTTCAACGGAGAAATCAAACCAAACAATATCAATCTGATGTTGTTGCTGCTTTTTTAAAAAAATATATATTGTCAATCTGTCATTTTAATTAGACTGCGACGGGGTCCACCAGTGGAGATCAACTGGTGTTTCCATGGAAACAGGTGGTACACTGAGAACATAGACTGATGACGGATTAACGAGGAGGAGCAGGCAAACAACTGTGAACATGCAACAGAGAAAAGGAATGATCAACTGAGACGAGAGGGAATGTGAAGTTTCATGACATCAGTCTGTCTCTGGAAAATAGCATTTTCAACGATGGCTCGCAACAAACACTGCCGGTGCATTTAGGTTTTGATTCTCTCCTTTGGCATTCATTTAAGTGGCTGGGCGTGTGTTTGATTTACTTGGATTCTCCCGTCTCGACTTCTGACTGAATAAATTGTTTCATATTTTGATGCATTTTTATGCTTTATTTTGATGCATTTTTATGCTTTATAAAACATTTATGTCTGAATTTTGGGGGGCTTGGAACGGATTAGGGCATTTACATGGAAAACGTGTCTCTACTTTTCCTCGTGAAGAAATTTCTTCCAGAACCAATTAATTTCGTAAGTAGAGGTACCACTGTTTACGGTACATTTAGAATTTCAATTCTCCACTAAACTCGTCATGCCAATATTGTGTACTACGACATAATGCAAAAAAAAAAAAGACAAAGCCACGATTGTAGCTTCTATTTTATGCGCCTTTTATATGAAAACAGTTTTAAAATAGGCCATTCAATGAAGGTGTGCCTTATACTCGGACGGAAATATAACAATATTCAACGGCCCAAATAGAGAGAACTGCCTAATGCATCGATTATGCAGCTAAATTGCATTGGCTCGTCTTATGTTTTAAAATGGATGATGATGTCAGCCATGCCCCTGCTGTTGTATTCACTGAGAGCTCTCCTCCGGATTTTCTGTGTTAACCAGCAGGATATTCATGTGCCGTGCTCTTGAATGTTCCTGTGTTGATGCGTGTGGCTCACGTCTCCTAAGGCTGCGGCTAACTAGGTCACATTTCCACCGAGTGGAGGGAAAACGTACAGAAAATGATTAGTTTGTATTCTCAAATAGAAGTTAATTTTCTCAAGTAAGGGATGGAGAGAGAGTTGGGGTGAGGGGGAGGGGGGGTGTAATGGGGGCTGCCTGACCTGACTCCCGCTTATGTAAACAAAATAAGTGTAGAGCAAGCAGCAGCAGCGGCGAGCAAAGGGGAAGATTGCCCTAATGAGCAAAACCATATATAAAGACAGTGCGTATGTGTGTGTGTGTGTGTGTGTGTGTGTGTGTGTGTGTGTGTGTGTGTGTGTGCGAGCGCGTGCACGCGCGCATGTGGTGGGTGTGTGGGGCTGCGCTTGTTCCATTTGATTCTTAATTGGCCAGATGTCTCAGCAAGCTCTCCAAATTAAAAAGCCAAGCATGACACGTGCAACATTTATCCGTCCCGCCCTGTTTACTTCCATCTCTAGTCCTGCCCACCATGCGCCTCTCCGCTGTTCATTTCGCTCACATCTCTCCTGTTGTTCTTCATGCATTCTTTACGCACATGACATTGGCAGAAATGTCCAAAACCGTATACAGTACACCAAAGGCGCCCTAGTCTGGTCCTCGAGAGCCGCCCAGCGGGCCGCCCGGCTTTGCTGCAAAAGATCCTAAGCCTTGCACGCTTTACTGTGTACACAAGCTCAATTGACCTACAACCTGGCTTTGCTTTTTCAATCATTTTCTGAATTTCCTCTTCTGCACAGGACAAATTCTACCAACTTGAAGGTCATAAGCAAAGTCACGAGAGTCATAAAATTAAACTGACTTCAGTGATGTAGACATTGTTTTGTTTTGTTTTTTTCATTGTTCCCTCTTCTACAACTGTGATTCATTCCGATTCCCTTTTCTCTCTTCTCTTCTGTGGAGGTCTCAACTTCATCCTCCCCCGAGGGACATCCACACAACACTTTAAGGCCGTGGGTGGGTTCAGTCTGCTTCAATGTTGAAACCCAAACACGGAGATGCCGCTTCCTCTTGTATTCTTTGTATTGCTTATGTTTGAGATGGAGTAAAAAATAAAAAAAAAACTGCAGACAAAATAGCACCTATATTTATGGTTAGGTGTGTGAAGCTATCCCACAATTCATATTTGACCACAGTGGATGAATTGTGTGTATTTGTTGAGAATTCTGATTGTACTTTATAGATAAAATCGCTGCTTCTCCTGCCTATCTATCAACATGAGAGCAAATGTGTGTCTGAGGTGTGACACAAAATACACCCTGCATGACATTAGGAAGATCGATACTATATCTTCCAAATGTTAAATTACGGCTATATTTTATTGATCTACAAACCAGCCTCAATATGCAGATTTTTGGTCTTAAATTCACCACTGGGTCCAAAGCCAAGTCTTGACACACTTGAGATACTGACAGCCCAAAAGGCATCAGTCAGGCTTTTTTTTTTTTTTTTCACAGCAAGGTGCTGAAAGAGGTACGCAATAAATATAAAATGTTAAGCCCTCTTTGGGCAGTGGCTATAAATGTGTCCAAAGAATTTCGAGCAATAATTCAAAAGGCAACTAAAGTGCAGACTATAAGTGATCGAAGAGTATTGCTGTGTTTGTGTGTGTGTGTGTGTGTGTGTGTGTGTGTGTGTGTGTGTGTGTGTGCGTGCGTGCGTGCGTGCGTGCGTGCGTGCGTGTGTGTGTGTGTGTGTGTTTGTGTGTGTAATGTTCTCTGACATTAAAGCTTGTTTGAAAAGCAGTGTGTGATGAAACGGTTGCACTCCGGACCTGCAGGTGGCGGTAACGTTCATTGTCAAAGTGGGTGCAAATACCACACTTAAAAAAAAAAAAAAAAAAAAAAAAAAACATTTTTATTTTACTGCTACATCATTAGGGACTGTGCTGAAAAAAATATAAATGACATAATTGACCTCGATTTGACTTTCATCACATTATGGTTGATTACAAAAAAAAAAATGTTTGTGATCCATCCAACCACTAGTAACTCTTTCACATGGCCTTTTTCAGCCAGTTTGGAATGTCTGAGGCAAAAGCCAATGAACTCACCTCCGTGAACGTAATCGTGCAGCGTGCAGTCCGAGGGACCCACCAAATGGATCAGACTGGACTGGCTGAAGCCAACGCTGTGCTTTTCTGCAATGCAAAAGAATAATGCATTCCCATGCAGTTTGCCTTGACATGCTGCTACAACTACAAAACTGCTAATGCGGTCATGAGAGAAAAGCAGCGTGCTGTGCCTTTTGACGTGTCCTCTCTTAATCGAAAGACTACTTCAGTGTACACACTTTCTTCTTTTTGGATGCAACTACAGTACATTCCTTCGAAAGCGAGTCTGTTACCTGGCTTGGGGGGAGGTGGCATGACCTCTTCAACCATTTCTTTGGTTTTCAGTCTCGCCGTCTTCTGAGCCTCGTACCGCTTCTGACCCTCCTCCTCTTGTTCTGCCGCAAACTACACATTGCGGGGAAAACGTTGCCGTGTGATGTTTTTCATTACTATGCAATCATGTCATGGAAAACTTTATCCGCCGGTTCCTCAAGTATGAAACTGCAACGTCTCCTTTACCTGGCATCTGGTGTGTGAATCTTGTGTCAAGATAAAGAGCTCAAGTGGGGAGCTGAGGGACGGGGGGGGGGGGTCTTATGTTGCTGAAAATAATCTTCATATTGCCCTTCTTGGTATCTTGATGAGGGGGGGGGGACTGTTTTGTGATGTAAAGAAGAGATGAGGGACATCGATGTTGTTTTTTTGTTTGATGCAAACTGTTGACTCATTTCTGAGCACTCCATCAATCCATCCATTTTCTAGACTGCTTATCCTCGCTGGCATCGCAGGTGAGCCGGAGTCTAACCTAGCTGATTTTGGGTGAGAGGCCGGTTGGACTGGTTTCCCTGCATCTTCAGAAAATGAATATTCTTAAAGATGTCGAAATCAGATACGTGATTTCCTCATCGCATAAGGACAAACCGAAAACTCTACAAGACATTTATAGAAGGAAGAGATGCACGGCACTGACACAGGAGAGCCTTACACTACTGCACTGAGTCCCTCTAATGAGGATTTCTCAGAGAGGCATTCAGGCAAGATGACTAAAACGGGCATTTGAAATGTTGCGTGACTATGACTTGATCGGATGGCCTTTTTTCTCCGTGAAAGATAGGAGCCTGGTGAAATGTCAGACTTTGGTTGATTCAGGTCAGGGCAAGCTGACGTTTTCGACATACCTTGATGGGCGGCACCTCCATGATCTTGTCGACATTCTGCAGAGAGCAGGGTACGTACCACAGCACGGCCCTGTTGACCAGCTTTTTGGCACCTGCAGTCATCGAGAAAAAAAAGGTCAAAGTCTTCTACCCGAGGAAAATGTCACCGGGAATCGGGAAGCTTTCTTCTCTCGGGACGTTTTGAAACGTTGAGAAATGAGATGCGCGGCCCGTGCGAAGCAATCACTGATTAGCGGTGAGACCAACCTGTTGAGAGCTGCAACAGGTAGAAAGTTGACTATGACAAAATGACAAAGGCTTGCTATGACATGGAGGAAATCATTCAAAACTTTCAAGAGAATTAGGTTGACAACCGTGTGTGGACATTCTATGTCATTTACACACTCTCGGTGCGTCACATTTGTCAGTGTGTAAAAAAACAGATGACTTATCAGCGAGTAGAGTTATTTGAATAACTGTTTCAGCCCTAATGAATATCACAGACCATTGTGCTCCAAACTTGACAAGTTGGCCAAAATTAGAAGACGGTTTGAAACTACATAAAGTATACGTCACAAAAAGTATCGTTACATGCAGTCCGACTCTAGAAATTTCTTGAGGTAATCGTCTGCATCCGGAATATGTATCCCACGGTCAGCCATCTTGGAATAAGAGAACTTACTTTGTAATTGCAGAGCGGTGCCATTTTTGTGCAGCCTTTTGTTTAACTATGTTGCAAAAGGCCAAATGGGTCTCTTTTGCCAAAATTGAATTAAAAATGAACTCAAGATTATATTAATTCCTGTTTCGGCATAGTTACAAGATGTAACATTGAGCAGGGATGGAACATTTCAATTGCCTCGCAGCACCAAGAGGCAGGAGATCAGACAACAAACCTTGTGTAAAAAAAAAAAAAAAAAAAAATCACTTCTCAGAGCAATCTGGCGGAGAGGTTGTCATGGTGATATCAGTTCTATTCTGCCAACACGTTGTCACTTAATTTGCTAACTGTGAGAACTGGAAGCTATTTTGAGGCGTTCGGACAAGAGGAACGCACGGGGCTGACTCATTTAACGGTGTCTTATTTGGGCAGAAAACATTTGCATGTAGCTGATGAAAAAAAAAAAAAACATTGTGAAAACCTCCTGCTAACATATAACAAGATCACAGAAAAAAAATATGTAAATTGTGACAATTCGTAACCACAATAGCACAGGCTGAAAACAGACTTCTCTCGGCGGTGTAGCATTTGCATCTTACACCCGAGTTAGAACGGCGCCGACGGCCCGGGCACCGTTGCCATGCCAACCCCCTCTTCTCTCCTCCTCCATTCATTGGCTCCCGCCCTTGTCAACAATCAGGAAGTTGCCCACAGGAAAAAAAAAAAGAGTCATATTTACATATCCTTGACTCCACCAAGACTGTTCGAGTCCAGTCTATTATTAGCCACTGCTAGACATTTTAAATGAACTGTGCTCAGGATGGAGGAGGAAGAGAAGCGAGAGTGGGGTGAAGGAGGTGACCGTTGCGGACCATTCCCTGATGACCTTTTTGGCCAGAATCTAACGAGGGAATGGTTTTCAATTTCGGGTCCCCCCTCCCCTGCATTGAATGACAACAATGTCAATGTTCGACCATGTTGTCTTTTCAACAGCAGCCGTCGTGTGTTCACCGAAGCAGCATGATGGTCTCATTAAGGTTACAGTTCATGCACACGGATTATTAAAATTCTGCATCTGGGAATTCATCCAGAAACACATTTTTGATTTTCATGTATTTATTTTTAACAAAACCACTGCGCCCGAGGAGGAATGACCTATCATCTTATATATCCAAATTACTGGCACACTACTGTCACCGGCACACACACGTACCCTCAATCTGAGCTGTTAGTTTGAGCTGTAGGAGCTTTGCTATTTTGGAATATCCACCTCTCGAAAATAATGAGGAAAAAAAAAAACACCCATCCCTGGTTTGCTAACAACTGGGCAAGTCTAGCAAACAGAAGCAGAGCAAAGAGACCTCAGGCCCCTGAGAGGATTCAGAGGTCATGTGTACTTAGCATAATTTTGCTCAAGAAGTAAATTTATCAACTCTTGGTACCTTTCAAAAAATGTAACTTTGAACTGATAAATTTCGTGTAATAGTAACACTATTCCGGATAAGTCATGCTACCAATGAAGTGGCCGTGGCTAACATTAGCTTGTATACAGTGCTGTCGCTAGCTTAGTATTGCTCGCACCGCTCTCTTGTTGAAGCTTGACGATGAGTTCTGTCCCTTGTGAAGTGAGCTTAAAAACTGCACAAACTCTTTTTGAACAAAATATAGTGCCTTTGAAACCAGGCTCCGCCCCCTCAAAAGGTTTGTGGAAAGGGGGTCGTTTTTAAATATGGCTGCCAATAACATAACACCCTTACTCATATATTTGATATCATTATAATGTGTAATTGTTCCTTATTTAGGGACTAATCAATGTCTTGTAAACATTTTATTTTGTGGGTCACTTTGAATTCCAGTTACATGATTGTTTTATTTTGTTTTGGCCTTTTGGAGGCACTGCAGCATAAACGCCTGTCTATTAATCCGGGTTTACGTAAGCATTAGCTCCTTCTTCTACTTGATGGAGGTAAGTAGGGCATTGTAATAATTGCCTTTGTGCAGATAAGCCCCAACAGTACTGTTTTTGCTTCATTCAATCACCTTTAATCCAGTTTAAAGGCATTATTCAACATTTCAGACAGGTCTCGATGTTGTTATTTCACTTATATTTACTTATTTTTCTACCCCACAGTCTTTAAATGCTTCATCGCTGTTGTCACTGTGATCTGTCAGCTGTTTGCAGCCCCTCCATCTTCTTGTTGCTGCTGTCTCCATCGCCAAAATCAAGCCTCCCCTTATTTATCAACGTAGGGTAGATTTATTCCAACTGTCTGTAACTTCGTCACACTGATATTCTCCACTTTGTCTCTCACGCAGGAGTTTTCAAGCCCTCAAAGCATATTAAAAAACATTTCTACCTCCTGTACAGCGTGTTCCAGAGAGAGGGATCAAAATGGCTAATTGACTTTTAACTGAGGCACACTATGGCTTGACGAGACTACACGATTTCAAGTTTGTGCCATCATTTCATCGAACTGGAAGGTCTTCACGTTTGAATACCTGAGATGTCATGACATGCATGATTACATCGAAGCGTATCATGCATTTAGCAAATGTTGCCTTTGCAGGCTCACAAAGTTAACATTCAGAGTGTGCAGTTGAATGACCCATCAGGATCACAGGGAGAACTGTCATGCTTTTTTTTAGCTTCACCCATAATGCATTGCACTCAGCTGTGTCTATGCATGCGTATGTATGTGTGCATGCTGCACGCAGTGGGGGTGGGGGGTGGGGGGGGCACGATTTCTGCATACAGTCTTTATGCAAACGCATGCCTGAATGTGCATGTGATGCAAGCATTATTACCTCCCGATGTGTGTGCATGCAGATTGTGTGTTGTCATTTGTGAATGGAGACCGAAAGCTCAACTGGGTGCGTTGCCGAGACCACGTTTGTTGCATTTGTGTGTAAACTCAGAATGTGAGACTTTGTGGTTTTACTGAGTACGCACCATTACTGTACATGCACATATGCAAATTTGTGTGTGCGTGTGTGTGTGTGTGTGTGTGTGTGTGTGTGTGTGTGTGTGTGTGTGTGTGTGTGTGTGTGTGTGTGTGTATCCGCGCATCTGTGTAGAGTGCGCATGAGCGTTGTGCATAGCGGGGACAATCATCACGGCTTGTGCCCACAGTAGGCAGGGTCCCCCTGGGGGGCCGTGACTGAGGCCTGCTTGATGAGATCCTGCCTGACTGACTGCGGAACCTGGATGCCTGCCTCCTCCGCCACACGGAATAGACATAAATGCTTGCAACCACAAAGAGCCAACAGTAATCCATCTTAGAATGTATGAATATACAGAAATACATTAGCAAACTGATTTACGTAAAAACAAACTTGGCTGATGAGCCATGGAGACAAGAAATGGAAACAAATATTTCCCGTCAAAGCTTTGTTCGAATACCGAGACACTAATGTGAAAGGTAATCCCTTTAAGACATCTTTTTTGAGGGAGCACAAGTGTGTGCGTTCAGTGCGTGGGCTTTGTCTATGTGCAGCCCTACACTGAATGTGTGAGAGAGAGAGAGAGAGAGAGAGAGAGAGAGAGAGACACACACACACACACACACACACACACACACACACACACGTGTTCAGGTACACCCACTTGGCGTCCATGTGCGAGTGGAGCTCAGTGTGTGGGACCTGATGCTAAGTCGACATGACAGAAGCAAATAATGTCTGCTCCCGTTATCCTCTCTTCCCCCTCGGCCCCGCAGGAAACTTTTAAAGGGCCAAACACTGATACAAGCACACATGCACAGACATGCACATATGTACAGTATGCCATACATATGCACACTGCGCCAGGATATATACTGAGCCGTGCTCACATGTTACGCCCATGTTACATATTACACATTGAGTCCCGCAGTCCAAAATTCTCTGAATGAATACTGTTTACTAGTTTTGCCACAGTCAAACGATCCATCCATCCATTTTCTGATCCGCTTTTTCCTCACGAGGGTCGAGGGACTCTGAAACTGCGATGTCAAACATTGCATTCAAGACTGCTGGGAAATCTGAAAACCATAGTTTGGAGCTAACCAAGTCAGAAGCATCCCTGTCGGAATGACACACACACACACGCTTGGTTAGTGAAAAAAGAATCTTTCACTGAAAAAAAAAAAAAAAGAACACAAGTTCATAAGGAGGAACTCAGCACATCCTGTATTTTTAAATCTTTGGTGAACTCTTTTATTTTTTATTTGGAACATGTATCCTTCAATGTACCAAATTCCTTGTGTACTATGGGTTCAACAATTGGCTCAATGCAGCGCACGGGTGTAGATTGTACTTCGACTGGCAGAAATGGACTCTACCGCACACCTGTTTTGGGCGAGGACTGAACATACGCTGTTCTCCACTTATCTCATATCTCCAATAAATGTCTGTCAACCGACTCCTAACCCAGCAACCAGCCAACCAACCAACCGGTACAAGCCTGTTGCTAGGGCAACAGCTGTCTAGGGGATACTTCTTGTTTCTCACACCTCCTTCATCTTTCCCTCTTTTTCCAACCCTTACTCAATCTTCTTTCATTCGGTCTGCGGGCATTGCATGGTAGCCATCTGATATGGCGTCTGTCTTTTCTCGGCTTCTTACTCATCTAGGATAATGAAGACAAACAAGGGTGCCGTGATGCGCCAGCACATTCTTCACCATAATTGAATCATTGATCAATCAAGATTCACCATTACGCAAAGTAATGGCACATTACACAAAAACAGAGGTCGGCAACCCAAAATGATGAAAGAGCCATATTGGACTAAAATAAATAAAATAAATAAATAAATATGTCTGGAGCCGCAAAAAAATTAAAGCTTTATATAAGCCTTAAATGAAGGCAACACATGCTATATGTATCAATATTACCTGTATTAGCCTACTATCAAAATGACTAAGTTGGTTACACAATGAGCCTTCATGTTTAAAAGGTTTTTTTTTCCCCTAGCAGTGCATCTGAAGAGGAGGGGTGCGCAACCTTTTTTGACCGAAGATCTACCTTCGATCAACCAACCTCCCGCGATCGACCCGTTAGTGCACACGGGAACGTACGCACGCACTTGCGCACCATCAGGAGCAACGGCCATAACGGCCGCTAAGATGATCGAGGCTTTGGACGCACTTTTGCAGCGTGTTAACTATCGTAGCTCACGTGTACTGTTTAAAAATGCTTCTCTCGGCCCTCCAGATTCCCATTCTTTGCCAGTACCCTCAGTGTAATGTACATGAAATGCCATTTTTTTTCACAGCAGTCACCTGCCCGGCATTTCGCCCTGCTAGTCGAAATGTGCGTCGCAGGCTATGACGCAAATCTTCATCGACAGAAATGTTGAAATGTAATATTTATTCCACCCATTTTTACAGCATTGGAAAACGTTAAGAATGTTTGTGTCATGTTTGTCCTCCTACAGAAACCATATTGAAGACAAAAAAAATCTATTTCCCTCCCCCATCTTTTTCCATTTTCAAACATTTTTGAAAAAGCTCCATGGAGCCACTAGGGCGGCGCTAAAGAGCCGCATACGGCTCGGGTGGCAGACCCCCAGCACAAAAAGGAGGCCAATGTGTGTTCGTCTATTTGTCTTCTGTGCGTCAACTACTGTATCCCTATGGCAGATGATACGTAGTGTGTGCTGCCCTCTACTGATCAAAAAGCGGAAGTGTGACACCACACTCAATAGTCCAGTTCTGTAATTGGCCTGTTCTGTGTGCGGTTTGATTTTGGAATCACGGTGTTTCTGATTAATTAGAGTCATCGTATTTATGAGGAAGCAGAAACTACAAGGAAAAAAAAGAGAAAAAACTCTTTTGCAATCCTTATTGTAATTATCTGTGAGCTTTCGGTCCAAGAAGTGCTGTCAAGTCCTAGTTTTCCATTTAGATGGATGAGTGGGCACATCGAGTGACCTGTGGCAGTGGCTCTCTACTGGCAGTGGTATTTAACATTTAAATTCAATACATTTGCATTTAATCTTTTCTAATGTTTTTTGCAATCCTTATTGTAATTATCTGTGAGCTTTCAGTCCAAGAAGTGCTGTCAAGTCCTAGTTTGCTAGTTTTCTTTTCCAGTGTTTTTTTTCAAACACAGTTTTACAGTTTGTATCTAACTTTCAATACATTTGAATTGAGTCATGATTGAAGCACTTTTTTTTTTTTTTTTAAGTGGAGTGATCATGTCCACCTGTGCACATTGTTACAGTGGCTTACAATAATATGAAATATACCTTTCCAGAATACAACCTCTGCCTTTTTATTGATGAAAACTTGGGCCTAGTACACCGATGCGTTTGAATGTTGGTCATAGTTGGGAGTTTAAATTTAAAAAGTTTAAGAACTACTCGCCGGTGAGACAAGAACGATTGCACTCTGCAAATTGTGACAAGCAACAGACTACAAATTTTTAAATAAAAAAATAAAATAATAAAAAATAACACTACTAATTTGATTTGACCAAGACGAAAACTATCTGATGGGATTGCTTTGCCTGCTAGATAATTAAAGTTTGATTACACATTGCAAGGAAGGAAGCGATGGGATTGCTTTGCCTGCTAGATAATTAAAGTTTACTGCAATTATAAACTTTTATGGGCTAAAATTTGATGACACATTGCAAGGAAGGAAGTCCTCTTATTTGGCGGGCCAGTCAAGTTGTCAAAGAATGAACCGGAGATTCGAAGAAAAGCGACAGCGGAAGTTGTCACCGATTTGGACATGTGAGTGTATGTCCAGGTGTGTTTGAATGGTGCTTGTTATCAGTGAATGCCGGCACACATGAATGGTTGTCATTCTTTGTATTCTCGTCGGGATGGCGGGAGGTGGAGGGAAGAATGAGGCAATGGGTTAAGACTTTGTGAGCAGCAGCGAGTCAATAAACGCTCTGTGATTTGCCCCCCGGAGGACTCCATGTGGACGACGTCATCAAATCAAACTTTGAGGTCTTGACAAGTTAGTACCTGTGAGGATGTTCTCGCCCATGACTTTGACTTGCACTTCCAGCGAGTGCGGCGAGGTGTACGTGATCTCAGCCGTGGCGTGGGCGACCTCCCCGATGAATAAGGGGGACAAGAACTCGGTCTTCTCCACACGAACCAAAACAGCCAGGCAGCGGTCCTGGAGAAGGCAGTTCGGGACGACATTTTATCATACTTGCGGTATCGCTATTGATTAGCACACAAAAGGAAAGCGAGCACACTGAAGCTGCTTTGTTCAGACAAGCAAGGTACCATGATGTCTGAAGATGGATCGTGTGATATTTTTTACTTAGAGACGTCGCTGCATTGTCGCTCCTTTCAAACGTACCATTTCAGAATATAAACCAAAACCTCTTTTTCGATTCTGTTTGACAATATTTATGAGTAAAGGTTTTTTCGCTATAAGAATCTGACTTTGACTTATTGCTGAACTCATTTATTCATGAAGTGCTTTCATGCACACTTTTTAAAATAAACCTACAGTACCGATGGGGAGTGTTCTTAATATACTTTCGGTCCAATGCATTTTTCAAGCATTGTAAATATTCAAACATATGTGTGTTCGGGAAAGCAGCTGTGTACAATACTGCAGATCGCACGTCATATCTGGAGAGAGGCAGAAATGTAAGACATCATCAGAATGTTGTTGAATGCAAGACAAGGATCCAATGATGCGAGTCAAAGCAGAATTTGGTTCAGTGGGTAAAAGGTAAAACATGATATGAGAGTCGCAGCTGATGGGCAGTCGTCGTGTCAGTAACTCAACTTAACTGTTGCTTCTGTTCAGTGTTGTGACTGTTTTTTATTTCCTGTTTTTTTTTTTCAACTGTTGTTGGCTTCATAGGATCCCGTTTTAGGCAGAGCTGGCATTCAGCGTGTTTTGGGGACATCCATCTGTACGTGCCGTTTGAAGAAGTGGCGCTGAGTGAACATGTAGACTGGGCTGCTTCAACGGCTTCTTGGACCAGCCACTACTAGCTAGCCACCTACTTGTGGACATTTGTCATTGACATTTTTTATTTAATTTATTTCATTTGATTGGGACGGTGCACATTAATCAACATGAGAGTAAAAACTGCCCATCATAGATACTGTGAGAGAGCATGGGAAAAATTAGCAAGAGTACCGTATTTTCCGCACTATAAGGCGCTTCGGATTTTAAGGCGTACCTTCAATGAATTTGAAAACTTTTTTCATATATTGGGTGCACTGCATGATAAATCACATAGAATAGAAGCTACAACAGTGGCTCCGGTTGCGCTATGCATCCACTAGATGGTGCTACGCTAAAGGGAATACAATACAATACAGCTTTATTTATATAGAGCCTCCACAACCGCTGCAGCTGTAACAATGAGAACTGGTCACAAACACGGACATGGAACATATAAATACAAATGGCATTACAAAACAATAAATGAAAGACAAAAGTTATGCAGACAACTGATTCAACAAAAAGGCACACAAACCTCATGGGCTCACATCCACAAGGGGCTAAATATCCTTCGAGGTCTTGCTTGTCTCCTTCTTCCTTCGTTTAGTCAGTAGTTAATTATGCTTTTGGTATAATCTTTGTTTCATTTTGCCTGCGCAGAGCTCACAAAGTAGTTGTCTGTTTGAGTGTGTGTTGGCGACTGCACGTCAATTAGTGCCAGGCAGAACCCTTTTAGGTTACAGTTGGTTCCTGCTAATAATCACCACTAGATGGCATAGGATCACTTACAGGGAAACAACGCAATGGGGTTATAAAGAGAGTTAAAGTTATGTTAGGCGCATTGGATTATAGGGCGCACTGACGGCTTTTGAGAAAATTGAATGCTTTTAGGTGTGTCTTAGAGTGCAGAAAATACGGTAAATATGGATGAAAAAAAAATGTCCACAATCCCATGGTGCACTACGTTTGGTGCAAACGGGGGCTTCTATGACCACAGATGACATTTCGTCCATTTCAACTAAACAAAAATAAATGGATCCGCTTGTAAGATCTCACCTCATTCTGTGTGTTGCAGTGCCGTGTGCTAATAATGCATCCGGCTTCCTCGATCATCTTCAGGATGTTGCCACCGTGCACGTTACCGACAATGTTGGCATCATCCGGCCGCATGATCCTGCAATAAAAAAAAAAAAGACGGAATTAGAACGGGGGGGCAGTTTGGGCTGTCCAAAGTGCCATTTCCTCCGATCACAAGAGAAATTGGATCACTCACTTCTGGGTTTCACTCGCAAAAATGTTGTGCTTGCTTTGGGATGCTGAACAGTTTGACAAAACGTGGTATTCATTTGACTGGTATGTTCCATTGGAGGCAGGTTAGAGAGTGGGAAACAATGACCTTCCAAATAAAAAGTTGATGCCGGTAGAAAACAAAAAGCAGCACATAACAGTCACAATAAAAACAATACGATCTGAATGCTGTTGAATGTTATCAAGGAATACATGATATGTAAAATGACAATCTGCTAAGAAAAGTTTTTAATTATTTGAGTGCCCTACGAGTGGTACAATCCTGTTTCTTAATGGCTACACGTATTTTTGGTTACATTTTTTTATGTTGTTTGTTGTCTGAGTCATTTAGCAGTTTATAACTCACCTCAGATGCCAAACCACATGCGCTGCCCATCAAAAATATCATAAAAAAAAGAAAATCCACATCGTCACACCATAAGCCAGCAAATGAGTCACATTTACCATCTGACAAACTGAGTCTTGATTTTATGAATGACTGAGGACAAAATGACTGATGTTGTTTAGTCATGGCAACAAAGTTGACGTGTAAGCGTCGAGAACGGAGCAGCTGGTCACAATGCTGGAACTTCTACGAGATGTCCTTGGAGTTTGAAAAGACACTTTCAAGGAAGGTCACACGGCAACCAGATACGCGATTACAAATGGAAGTATTGTGTGAACTACCTGCAGAGCTCATATTTGAAGTCTGCCGTCTCCACGTAGGGCACAAACTTTTTCGGGGGCCTGAAGCAGCGCATCTTCCAAACCTGACACTCTGTCTCTCTCTCTCTCTCTCTCTTCTCTCCGTCAGCTACTCAATTGCCTTCTGGATGCCTTCTGCATCCAGGCCTGATATTTGAGGCCCTGAAGTCACCACGGTGCCCATCACGACTGGTCTGACTGGATCAGAACCCCTCCCCCTTGATGAAGCGATAAGACACCAAAGTGACAATAACAGCGACTATCTCCGTCAGTGTCGTGTGCCGTGGCTGACGAGGGAATCTCAGGAATCTGGATTGCCTCTGCCAAGGAACTCGTCTATGTGAGGGCTGTTACATAAAACACTTTTAACCACTTATGGGTTTTTTTTTGTTTTGTTTTCTTGTTTCAGAACAGCAATTCTGCGTATTCACACTTTATTCTGTGGCGTGCCCTCCAATACCAAAAGATGTCGCCATCTTTTTAAAAGGAAAGCAGGACAAAAACAGGTGTCAAGGTAGCATTTTGAAGTGGTACGGGTTGAGCGATTTTGGAAAGTCATCTAATTTCAATTCCCCCACCCCCTCTCAATAATTACAATTGAATATGCGATTTTTTTTCAAGGTCCTCTTCACGTTTTTTTTTTTAACACAAGAAGTAAATAATGTGTATTACATTAGACAGTACCAGATTTATAATACACCAATGTTTTTGTTTTATAGGTTACGCTAATATCAAGGCAAACGAAACATGAATTAAGTCTTCAGCAATTTCGATACTTTGACTTACAGTTTTTTCGGCGTTCACTGGGACAACTTCTCAAAATTCGACCAGGGCGTGCGTGGGTTTTCTCTGGGTGCTCCGGTTTCCTCCCACGTTCCAAAAATATGCATGGCAGGCTGATTGAACATTCTAAATTGTCCCTAGGTGTAAGTGTGAGCGCCGATGATTGCTCGTCTCTGTGTGCCCTACGATTGGCTGGCAACCGGTTCAGGGTGTACTCCGGCTTACTGCCCGAAGACAGCTGGGATAGGCTCCAGAATGCCCCGTGACCCTTGTGAAGATAAAGCGGTTCAGAACATGGATGGAATAGTAAACAGTTTTTAGGGGCCATCAATTGTTTTATTTTTCTATTTTATAAGCAGTACTTTTTACGTTTAAGAGGAAATAGGTCATGAGCATAGACCACTCCTGACTACTTTTCACCACCTTTTACAAACAGCAAAAGGGTGATGTTGGTTATTTGTACAGTTCAATTTTATCTTCACTTGGGGAGAGAAATACGGAAAGATCTTTCATCAGCCCGTTTTAGGGCCAAAACAAGCAACTCCAGGGCTTACAAGAGAAAGTCCGGCTTCCTTTTTTACCACATGCAGCAAAAAGTTCCTGGTCATGTTGGTGTGTTCCTCAATTGCTCAACAAGAAATGTGCTTCAAAATGAACATTGCTGTGACTGGATCTCAGAAATAAAGTGAAAAGACTCTCCTCAAAGGAAGAATAGCAAAGTTAAAGCAAGTGAATCTTGCTCAGGCGTCATATGGTGTCAAAAAATAACTATTGGGATTTGGCTCTAAATAAAGAAGTGCTTGGGTTGATTTGATTTTTTGTTTCAAACAATATTTTTCTAGCTTTTGAAACCCCATTTCACACTGGAAGCAGTGAAATTGTGAATAATTTAAGTGCTCTGTTGCACCCTGTTGTGCATATTTGTCTGAAAGATTATCTTCTGGATAGGGTGATGACACATCGCAAATATAATTTGCAGGTCTTGTAAAACTGTGGCTTCCCTGTGTGTCATGTCTGTATTTGTTTTGTTTCAGTTCCAGCTGGAGTGAAGGGCGTTTCCCTCCAGACCTGTTCCCAACCATCATCATGACTTGTATTTCAGGACTACAACTTCTGCTACTCCTGATCGGATTGTTGACCTTGTTCCCTGTATCGAATCAAGTGTTGTTTTCTCGGCCTCTCAATCATAGTCGCTCTCATTTTCATAAGTTTCTTATTTGTATGGACAGTATTATTATTTGTTCTTGGTTTTGTGAAATCGAGCTCCTTGTCATTTAATTTTGTTTTTTCTCCGTGATTACCAGGACGTTTACACCTTATTTTTCCTTGCACCTTGTGATGAGCAATTTCTGTTTGCACTTTGTGCTCATCTATAAATAAATATTTTTATCACATTTTGTCTGAGCCTGCATTTCTGGGATTCAAAACATTCGGTTCATTTCAGAACATGATATAGAGTGTCAAAATGAATTTTTGACACGGTTCGGGAACGAACTGAATGGCGATCGGATCCCACATACATCAAACAGTAATCCTCACAAAAATATTCATTTAGGACAACAACACACCAACAAAGTGTAAACAGAAATCGCTGGTCAAAAGAACCAGGAAAACCATATATTATCAAAAAGTGCTTACAAAAGCAAGGAAAAAAACTCGAGATATAAACAAAATGACAAAAGTCAAATTTTACGAAAAACAAAAACATGAGCAAGGTCAAAGACAGAAAAAATAAATACAAAGCAAGAGGGTAGAGCGCAAAAACAGATTTAAAATCATGATCAAATAGGCAGCAGTTGTGCAGTTGTGCACGCTGGAGAAACCCTACACTGCTACCTGCTGGACACGCACAAGAACAGCATCATAACAAATTTATACGACACCGAGAAACTGTTTGTGAAAAACGCATAATGTCTCCTTTAACCTGTGTTTGCCCAGCAACATTTGCGCAGTGCAGACACAGATGTGGGAGTGTTAAAAATAAAAATAAAAAAATTAAAATACATTTAAAAAAAGGATGGGCATTATGCGCCCCCTGTTGGGGACCAAGAGTACAACGACGCAGGACATGCTGCTGGGACAGGAAGCCCATTCATCATGGTTCCAGCTTTGCACATGAACGTCTTGTCATATACGATAAAGAAATGAGCAGTAAGATACGTGGTGGCATCATCTTGTACGCGTTTAACAACCAACGTGTATTTTAGTGTTAAGCGACACGAATCACAAGAACGAAAGAAAAATGCCTTAATCATCCCCGAACGTATCCTGTGTGACGCGGTACGCCATCCCTGGTAAACATCTTAAACGTCGTCACCAAAAAACGATAACGTGCAGGGAAATAAAATGGTAAATCAGATCAAGCAGATTAAGCCGGCGAGTGACGTAAAGTCTCGCGACGGACGCATGCCGGCATACGTGAGTTCCGTGTATGCGTTCATGTGTCGCACGTCTAATAACGAAGAAAAGTCAGGACACCTCGTAATAAACATAAATAACCAAATGAAACATCTTACCTGCATAGTTGAAGGGATGATGCGGCGTCAGAAGCCTTCATCGCAGACATGATGCTGGTGAGGATGTGCTCTTTCCTGATGGAGAAAACGACACATGAAACCACTCGCACAGAATACGGGACGAGTCAAAAGAAAAACGTGACGGAAGTGATTTAAAAAAAAAAGGTTTTAAAGGTTTCTCACGGTTGTAACGAAACACGATGTGCTGAACAAGTGATTCCTTAAAGCGAATCCGTAGTGTTTAGTTTGGAAATGTCACGCTAACAGCCATTTTGCTTCCCTCGGTGGGCTTCCGTCTGAACGAGGCGACTCTGACTGAGCCCGTGAACGCATAACACTGTGGCAATAGCACCACCGGCCTTTAGAGGGCAGAAAAACTCAATGCAAAAAGACACCGAGGGCAAAACACATTGATTTAATTACAGTACATTTTAAACAAACGAATAAACAATGAGAGTTTTAGTCAAGCAATTGCTGTGTCAAAACAAAATCTCTTTTCAAAGATATTATAATGCTATCAACACTGACAACGTGTTTTGCACTGCACGCTCTGTAAATAACCTAACCAAAGTATGTGTATTATTTCTCTCTGACTTTATTTTTTATAATATTCAATATATAATGTGTCCCGCGACAAAAATGAGTTTAACACCCCTGATGTAGGGTGTGAATAAATGGTCGTTTGCCTCGATGTGCCCTGCGAATGACTGGTGATCAATTCAGGGTGTTCGGGCGGGGTAGGCTCAAGCAACCCCCGCGACCCTGTTCAGGATAAGAGGTGTTGAAAATGGGTGGGTGGATAGATGGATGGATGGATGAAGTGTCATGAGGTACTGGTAAAACTATTCTGTATGGAAAAATGAGAAACACGCACAATATGACCACGACGTCGCAGTTTTATTGTTTTCATATATGTACATTAAATACATAATTCGCTGAAAATTGCGAAAATAAAACATCCCAACAGAGATACTTGCTGTGACACACAACATGTCCACCAAATCAATCTGCACAGATTCAGAACCATGAAGTCATACAGTGCAAATTCACTAAGAGTGACCCATAGGGTCTTACAGGGCTGGTCCAATAGCCCTTAAATCATTCAGTCCTCAAAGCAGACCAAATACTGAACGTAAAACATACATGCGGAGTTTTAACAAAATACGACAGTCTAGATTTGTCAACTTATACAGGACAACCGACGCGTACGCAAAAGGTAAAGTATACAATACTCGGCTAAGTCGATTTATAGTAAATCTTAATTGTGGACAAGTCATATAAACATGTACTGGATCTATTTATGTATGGACACATGCTCGGGGCGCTTCTTTTGACTTGCGTTGAACAATCTACCAGGGTCTCCACATGGGGGCGCTGTCGTGCCGTGGAACTGAGCGAGCTCTGCCCGGGGGCAGCGCGCTCTCTGGTTTGGGGCCCAGGCTGGACTTGAGCCTCAGGAGCCTCTGCTGGATGTGTGCCGCGGAGCTCTGGCCGCAGCAGTTGAGGCATTGCCGGTTGACGTTGGCCACCATGGACCGCTGGATGAAGTCGGTCACCTGCCGGGTCGCGTCGGGCTCGAGGCCGCTTTTGGGAAGGAGCGCAGAGACGCGCTGGAGGCAAGCGTGGTAGCCCTCTTTGTAACTGTCTGTGGAATCTGAAATTTAGAAGAAAAACAAGGATGAGTGAGCCGTTAGGTAAGCGTTTTAGAAATCCAAATATCCCTCATATTTGTATGATATTATACTCACGTTTGTTTTGGACAGGGGGGATGTCACTGAGGAACCGCACAGTCATCTCCAGGATGTCTGCTTTCTCCAGCTTTGAGTTACGACTCTTCTACAGATGGTTGGGGGAAAAAAAAGAAAAATATTCATACAGATGATATGATTGATGATAATATTTCACATCTAATAATATCTTCATTCAAATGAAATTCGAAAACAACTTACATCTCTGCCGGTGAGTGGAAGAATCAGCTCTTTCAAGTGGTTCAGGCTGTCGTTGATGCGTGCGCGCCTTCTCTTTTCCACCAACGGTTTCATAGTCTGAAAAAGAACAAAGACGGTTGGCATTATATGAAATCTAAAACAACCAAAGACAGTTTTAAATGCGTGAAGGAAGACACAACTCACCTTTCTGAGCTCATGGGCTTCTTTTCTTTTGGCCACGGTGGGCCTCGGAGAAAAGGATGCCAGAGGGTCACAAGTTACGTTTGGAGACATGTTCTTCGTCCTTTCGATTCTCGAGGTGTATCCTCGACAAGATACTCGAGGAGAAATGTTTCTAACTGCCACTGGCTGGGGTTTATATCCACATCGACGGCGTGGGTGCCCGTGCGTCACAGCGACGCCCCCAAGCCAACACCAAACGACGTGACTGGCCACGCATTGGACGACGACGACAACAGAAAAAAAAAAGCATCACGTTTATTAAAATAGCCATCTGTCTTGGATCCAAGCGTGACAGCTTCAGTGCGTGTCTACATTATAATAAGCAAAAAAAAAAAAAAAAAAAAAATCTGTATAATCCACATCCAGACACCCAGCGTCAAACTTATTTGCTCGCACACAAACCCAACACACGTTTGAATAGACGTATGGCTATTTTTTTTTATTCCACGCATGTGTAAACAGCGCTTTATGTAGTATATTGCTTTGTTGGTCGTATATAGAAAAACAACATGAATTGTATTAGTGCGTAATTGTCGTTGTTTTGCGTAATTGCGCAGAGCCTCAAAACGTTCGAAAAATGAAACGAGGCCAATTTAATGCTCATGTATATGTTGTGGTTACACAATTGTTGTGATTATACTTCATATGCTGTACTTTAAAAATATATATCACACATCCAGTACTCTTTACGACTTGTATTATTGTTTGAGTTGAATTAAATGTATTTTTACTTTGTTTAATTCCCACAATGGATGTTTGCGCATATAAATACTTTTTCACGGGGACACATAAATGAATACATGAAACAAATGACGGCGTATTACAGCTGTCCGGGGGGAAAAAAATGGACGCTTGCGTGCGTCGAAAAACGGGGTCCAAGGACAGCCAGTCTCCTGTTCCAATCGAATCCACGCCACATCAAGTAAACCCAAGCCACGCTACTTCCAAATAACATCTGCTCGTAAATTTTGACAACAATAGTTTTGCATATGAGGTTTATGCAGTTCGAGCCGGAGGGGGCGAGGTCTCAATACCTGTGGGGTGTTTAGTGCGTCTCGCTGCCAACGCTATACACAGAGAGGCGCGGGTGCTGAAACCAAAAGGGGGCCAGGGGAGGCAAGGGAGGGGGGTGGGGGGGCATTGGGTGGTTTGGCAGTCACGAGATGCGCACAATAGAGCAGATAGAAACAGAACAGCAACATCAATCCTCAAAATAAATGATTGCGCGTTTGATGCGTTTCTGCTAAGCAGTGGATCACATCCTTGACGGGGGTGTTGGGGGTAATGACACAATTCATGCGTCTCGCTTTTTCATGTGTACGTGTACGAAAAACTTCAGTTTCAAATTATCATCGTATCGAACAAGAACTGAATTGTATGACAAGCCATCAGATGCCGCTGCACTCTGGGGAACCACGCGTGCTGCACGCGCCGCGGTGACCAGATGGCTCCCGGCCCCCTTCTGAACAGCCCCCATTCTCCCTCCTCCTTAGCCTGCGTCCACCCAAGTCAACCCATCCTGCAGGGCCAACATCCCAGCCACCACCATTCATTCCTTTCATGGCCATCGTTCGAACGGACACACCCGCACACACACGCACGCACGCACACACACGCACACACTGTCATTGAGTTGTGTCGATCTTTCTTGAACGCGCATGACACATGATCCCAAGCACTTTTAGCGTGGCTACCCCATCTGCATGTTTCTAATGATGTGCAACTGCAACGAGTCGTGAACACCCCCGACACATACACACGCAACACTGTGGAATACCCCTATGTGTCGCCTCTGCGTTGTGTTTTTCTTCGACGGCTGTTGGCGTCACAGGGAATCACGTGATGCCTGTTTTTGCATATTGTAAAAAAGAAAGATAGACAGACAGACACACAGACAGCAAGGAAGAAAGAAAGAAACAGACAGACAGGCAGGCAAGCAAGCAAAAAAGAAAGCATGTGATGTCGACTAACACGGACACCCTGATTAGGAAAGGTCAGAGCAGACTTTTCCTACTCAGGAAACTGAGGTCTTTTGGGGTTCAGGGGTCACTCCTTAAGACTTTTAAGACCTTCCACTTTTCCCCTCCTCTGTTGTGTTGGCAGTGTGTTTTGGCTCATTGTCTTGTTGCACGATGAAGCTTCTCCCTATTAGATTGGACGCATTCTTCTCTAAATGATGGCTGATGCAAAAAAAAAAAAAAAAAGTTAATTTCATTAATTTAGTGGTCCAGTGGTTAGCGCGTCGGCTTCACAGTGCCGAGGTGCAGGGTTTGATTTCCGTTCCGGCCACGGTGCCGCCATAGCTGATATTTACTGAATTAAACGCTGCAGCGCTGCTTTGTCAGGTTTTTCATAGTATGACCACAAATCCATTGGTTGATTTTGTCTTATATAACAGTTTACATGCACTGCATTATTCTCTACAATGGCCTCGATGCAAAGATGAGCCCTTTGAGAAGCACACTCGCTGCACGCGCCCCTCATAGTCCCGCTGGGATGGGGAGATTAATGGAAGGGAAGGGTGAGGCAGGGGGGTCCCACCTCTTCTCTCATTCTATGTCGTCGGTTAGAGTCCCCTTTTGTCTTTTCAAGTAAATTGGGCGTCTGTAACCCATCTGCGCAGGCCGGATAACAGGGAGCCTTTGTCTCTCAAGGTCCCGACACTTCAGAGGAATTAAGAGTAACAGGCAGGTTTTGGGATGAGGGAGACGGCGAGGGACCTTTTTTCACAGTGTTGGTTTAAAGCTGCGTCTAGTTAAGAATGGACGAGGTACGAATAGAGACAAAACTGTTGAATTGCTGATGTAACCACCCATCCATCCATTTTCTGATCCGCTTCATCCTCACAAGGGTGTGCTGGAGCCTATCCGAGAACAAATGACGGCGTATTACAGCTGTCGGGGGGGAAAAAAATGGACGCTTGCGTGCGTCGAAAAACGGGGTCCAAGGACAGCCAGTCTCCTGTTCCAATCGAATCCACGCCACATCAAGTAAACCCAAGCCACGCTACTTCCAAATAACATCTGCTCGTAAATTTTGACAACAATAGTTTTGCATATGAGGTTTATGCAGTTCGAGCCGGAGGGGGCGAGGTCTCAATACCTGTGGGGTGTTTAGTGCGTCTCGCTGCCAACGCTATACACAGAGAGGCGCGGGTGCTGAAACCAAAAGGGGGCCAGGGGAGGCAAGGGAGGGGGGTGGGGGGGCATTGGGTGGTTTGGCAGTCACGAGATGCGCACAATAGAGCAGATAGAAACAGAACAGCAACATCAATCCTCAAAATAAATGATTGCGCGTTTGATGCGTTTCTGCTAAGCAGTGGATCACATCCTTGACGGGGGTGTTGGGGGTAATGACACAATTCATGCGTCTCGCTTTTTCATGTGTGGGCCAGGGGAGGCAAGGGAGGGGGGTGGGGGGGCATTGGGTGGTTTGGCAGTCACGAGATGCGCACAATAGAGCAGATAGAAACAGAACAGCAACATCAATCCTCAAAATAAATGATTGCGCGTTTGATGCGTTTCTGCTAAGCAGTGGATCACATCCTTGACGGGGGTGTTGGGGGTAATGACACAATTCATGCGTCTCGCTTTTTCATGTGTACGTGTACGAAAAACTTCAGTTTCAAATTATCATCGTATCGAACAAGAACTGAATTGTATGACAAGCCATCAGATGCCGCTGCACTCTGGGGAACCACGCGTGCTGCACGCGCCGCGGTGACCAGATGGCTCCCGGCCCCCTTCTGAACAGCCCCCATTCTCCCTCCTCCTTAGCCTGCGTCCACCCAAGTCAACCCATCCTGCAGGGCCAACATCCCAGCCACCACCATTCATTCCTTTCATGGCCATCGTTCGAACGGACACACCCGCACACACACGCACGCACGCACACACACGCACACACTGTCATTGAGTTGTGTCGATCTTTCTTGAACGCGCATGACACATGATCCCAAGCACTTTTAGCGTGGCTACCCCATCTGCATGTTTCTAATGATGTGCAACTGCAACGAGTCGTGAACACCCCCGACACATACACACGCAACACTGTGGAATACCCCTATGTGTCGCCTCTGCGTTGTGTTTTTCTTCGACGGCTGTTGGCGTCACAGGGAATCACGTGATGCCTGTTTTTGCATATTGTAAAAAAGAAAGATAGACAGACAGACACACAGACAGCAAGGAAGAAAGAAAGAAACAGACAGACAGGCAGGCAAGCAAGCAAAAAAGAAAGCATGTGATGTCGACTAACACGGACACCCTGATTAGGAAAGGTCAGAGCAGACTTTTCCTACTCAGGAAACTGAGGTCTTTTGGGGTTCAGGGGTCACTCCTTAAGACTTTTAAGACCTTCCACTTTTCCCCTCCTCTGTTGTGTTGGCAGTGTGTTTTGGCTCATTGTCTTGTTGCACGATGAAGCTTCTCCCTATTAGATTGGACGCATTCTTCTCTAAATGATGGCTGATGCAAAAAAAAAAAAAAAAGTTAATTTCATTAATTTAGTGGTCCAGTGGTTAGCGCGTCGGCTTCACAGTGCCGAGGTGCAGGGTTTGATTTCCGTTCCGGCCACGGTGCCGCCATAGCTGATATTTACTGAATTAAACGCTGCAGCGCTGCTTTGTCAGGTTTTTCATAGTATGACCACAAATCCATTGGTTGATTTTGTCTTATATAACAGTTTACATGCACTGCATTATTCTCTACAATGGCCTCGATGCAAAGATGAGCCCTTTGAGAAGCACACTCGCTGCACGCGCCCCTCATAGTCCCGCTGGGATGGGGAGATTAATGGAAGGGAAGGGTGAGGCAGGGGGGTCCCACCTCTTCTCTCATTCTATGTCGTCGGTTAGAGTCCCCTTTTGTCTTTTCAAGTAAATTGGGCGTCTGTAACCCATCTGCGCAGGCCGGATAACAGGGAGCCTTTGTCTCTCAAGGTCCCGACACTTCAGAGGAATTAAGAGTAACAGGCAGGTTTTGGGATGAGGGAGACGGCGAGGGACCTTTTTTCACAGTGTTGGTTTAAAGCTGCGTCTAGTTAAGAATGGACGAGGTACGAATAGAGACAAAACTGTTGAATTGCTGATGTAACCACCCATCCATCCATTTTCTGATCCGCTTCATCCTCACAAGGGTGTGCTGGAGCCTATCCGAGCCCTCTTCGGGCAGTAGGCGGAGGACACCCTGAACCGGTGGCCAGCCAATCGCTGGGCACACAGAGACAAACAACCATCCACGCTCACACTCACACCTCAGGACAATTTGGAGTGCCCACTCAACCTGCCACACATGTTTTTGGAATGTGGGAGGAAACCGGAGTACCCAGGAGAAAACCCACGCAGGCACGGGGAGAACATGCAAACTCCACACAGGAAGGCCGGAGTGGGAGTCGAACCCTGGACCTCTCCACTGTGAGGTCAACATGCAAACCACTCGATCACCGTGCCGCTCACAGATTAAAAACAAATGATTTAAAATACAACAGACCATGACATGAAGTTGCGATTATTATTATGCATTGACTGTAGTTTTAAGGTGTAATATCACAATTCACCTTCATATGGCAAACATGGCTTAGCTGCAGTTACACCGTGACTTAGACTGCCCTTTACTACAACATAAGCAGGATTATTTATCATTATGCAGGACAAACACAGTACCTCAATAATATTAACATTTTGAGTGTGTTGATTTTTGTGGGCAAAAAATAAAAATAAAAATGCGCAAAATGAATCATTTCATTTTATGGACTTTTAAAGAAGTCCAAGATGGCGCCAGAGTAGGCAGCCGTCGGCAAGTGCTCTCATGAGACTTGCTTTTTGTTGTTTTAGTGTTGTCACTTTGTGTTGTTGTTGCGTGTGTGGACCGGATGTGGTTTGTTTTTCAACATTTTTTGGCCACGGCATTCATCAAGGAGGAGACTCGGTGCTTGGTGGTTGCGCCTTCTCGGCAGCATGGATATACCAGCACTGTTTTTGATTGGGAGGAATGTCGGTGCCATTTGACTGTCATTGCTGGACAGCTCTGGGGCGCTTGTGGGGGTTTTTTTGCGCCTGTAATGGGCAGCATTTTACACAGCCCCACACGGTTTGTTCAGCGGAGAGTTCGGTGCTGTTGGACGGTCTGCGGCTGGATGGATGCAAGGCTTGAGGAGCCGAGGGTGAGAAAAAAGGACCGTCAGCGCAGACCGCCGATGCGGATGTGGAACTGGGAGTCGCGGCTTGGAGTTGAAGCGGATTACGTGGGACAGGCAATATGAGCCAATCTCTTTTCGTCAGTGGACGCTACAGCTTCGTGTTTGCTTTCAAAACTTAGCTTGTAGCAGACGTGTGCACATTTTCAGCATGACGTCTCTGATCCACTGGTGAACGGACACTTTGATCCTCTCCTCTTTCATCTATAACTGCTTCAAACAATAAAGTGTATGCAGGAAAAGTGATTAAGAATGCACGACTGTCTGTGTCTTATGTGTTGTGTTGTGTTGTTTTATTTTGTTATTTTGACTTCAAGATGGCGCCACGAGAGTGGCTGCCTTTCCAGCAGCTCCTTTTTTTTTTTTTAACACCCAGATATGAATGTCACAAAACTGTTGCATGAAAGTTTTTGACAAGTGTAACAGACTGGAGCTGTTTCGGGGGGCTGTGCCCAGCCAGCCACGCAATGACCTCAGCGTTCTTCCCACCGAATTGGCGGCAAGCAGCGAGGCGCCTCAGCAACAATAGAGCAGCTGCTCTCAGCATCAATGGGCTGCGGGTGACCTGCGGCTTTGTGCATTTGCCGCCTTTCCTCCTCAACTCAACATCTCACTCATGATCTGTTTTTTTTTTTTTTAATGACACCAGAAAACACAAATTCGACCAAACAATTTTTCTGTGTTGTTATTTCGCATTTATTGACTCCTTCGCAGCGACACATTTCAGACATCACATTTTCGAGACATGCTTCCAACACGTTCATTTAACACATAGTGTTTACGGACTATTCTTTTGCACAGACCAAAATACTTTTAAGTCCATCGTGCAAACCTCCGACCGAGTAACCCTTGGGGTTTTACAAAAAGTGTTGTCGACAACCCGTTCCTTTGAAACCCCAAAGAGGATTGCAATAATAAAACGTAGCAAACGATACTGTTTCTTTGGGTTCTGTGCTCTATTTTACCCGAAAATTAACCAACTGCTGGATGACATTAGGCAACACAGCAGCTCCCGCCACTCATCTTAATCATTACGCGTGTTAAATGGATCGTCTCCAAATAAATAAAGCATTAAACAAGCGTCCATTGAATCTACCAGGGCCTCCACACGTCAGCGCTGACGGCAGGCGGGACTTGTTGCGCCGCACGGGGGCCCGGGACCACCGGCAGAGATTGAGGTTGGCTCTCAGCCCTCGTGGAGCTCAAGCCGGACTTGAGGCTCAGCAGCCTCTGCTGGATGTGGGGGAGAGCCCTGGAGGTCTGCGCGCAGCAGTTGAGGCAGGACGGGTTGACCGTGGCGGACATGGAGCGCTGCACAAAGTCACTGACCCGCTCGCATGCGTCCTGGTTGAGGCTGCTTTGAGGGAGCAGAGCGGAGACCCGCTGGAGGCACTCTTTGTAACCCTCTCGGTAACTTTCTGCGGGGTCTGAATCGGAAGGAAAGAACACCATTAAGATACCACATCACTTTGTGATTATTATTATTATTATTATATTATTATTATTAGTGACGCAGCTAATAACCAATCTCACCTTTTGTTGGAGACGCTGGAAGGTCCCTGAGGAAGCGGACGGTCATTTCCAGAATGTCCGCTTTCTCCAGCTTGGAGTAGCGCGCGTTGTCTTTGCCAACCAGGGGCAGAATGAGACCCTTCAAATGGTTCAGACTGTCATTAATACGAGCACGTCTTCTTTTCTCCAACAGCGGCTTGAGAGTCTGGGAAAAAAATAATGAAGGATGTACGTGTTATTCAATCGCACTGTTTGCGCAAGTCATAATGAAAAAAAATGTCCTGCAGGAAACATGCATGCAGTATTTTCCTTGTTCTTACCTTTCTGAGCTCGTGGGCTTGTTTCCTCTGGGCCACGGTGGAACTAGCAGGGAGAGGCTGGCTGGCCTCGGAAGGGATGCTTGGACTCATATTTTGGGGGTGTCTTGTGCTTGTGAGAGGTGTTTGAATCAGGGAGCTGTGAGTGTGCTGCGGAGCTGTGCCGCCTCCTATTTATGTGGCCCTGGCGCGTCACGGGGGCGGGACACAAGCCGCTGCGCGGTTTGATCTGGAGCACAGGGGGCTGCGGGCCCAAGCCACTCGGGAAATAAATTAATGACATGCACTCCTCTCTGGGCCATCTGTCCTTGTCAGGCCCACCGTGCGATCAAGCGCTGGTATGCAGAGATCATTCGTGGAGACCGAGTCGCTGAACGCGTATTATATTTGTGTTCAATTTCTTCTACTTCAAGACGTGTTGCAGACGACTGAACACGAAAAGCCAATTTCGTTGCGCGAGATTACGCCCTTATTTTCACTCGGCCTTGGCGGAAATTGATGGTCCCACACAAACAAACGCTCATACTTCTACGACAGACAAATTCATATATCAATAAATCCATACCCGTATGGTCACATGAAAATATTCTGTCGTGTTATATAATCTACTCCAATTTAGTGTGTATTGCCAGAACCACACATAACGCACGCACATACACACGGGATTAGATATTTGTTTGCAAGATAGCAAGACTAAAGTGTTCCTAAAATGCATGCATCAACCCATGCCACGCCATCTAACATCTGTCTGGGGACCCCCACAGAAGCTTGTTACAATGCTAACAACATGGTGTTTATCTGCATGGATGCTGCTTGGGGTGGAGGGGACACGTTATCACACAAGTGACGCCGAGTTGCAGCACCACACACAGTCATACACCCACACATATACACACACACTCACACGTATACACACAGAGAGAAACAGCACACAGAAATCCATCATTGCGGTTGGGGGCTGGGGTATATGCCCACGCGATTTGCATGAACGTAAAACGTGCACGACGTGTCAACAGAGCAGTAGTGACAAGTAACGAAGTAGGCTAAAAGTAGAGACTAAGACGCTTATGGTGCGATTCAAAAAGGCTTTACGTGCATGGTTGTGGTCATGTGATAGAAAAGTATGACCAATTGGCACCTAAAATGTGCATGGCCATCTCCACCTATGCCCACTTTAATCTGTGAAAATATCAAAGTTAAGGCTATAATATTTGGGATTTTATGGGCATCAAGCTTCGCACCAATCTTTGACATTTTATGGACGGGTAAATTGAGGGGTTCGTTGTTTTTAATGGATGGCTCTACTTTACGAACGGCAAAAAGTGAGATTGATTCCGTTTGAACGCAGCTTTATTCAAAGGAGAAAAAACGACTTCCGCACCGCAGCACGAGCGAGAACAACTCAAATCACTTCCGGCTTTCCCTTACTTCAACAGCCAATCAGAATCGATCGACATAAAAACATGTCTAAGCATTTGTAAGTTAAGGGGTTTGTTGTTTTTAGTGGATAGCTCTACTTTACGAACGGCAAAAGGAGAGATGGAATCCTTCCAATGCAGTTTTATTGAGAAGAAAAAACGATGCACCGCAGCACGTTCGAGAGAACAACCCCTTTTTCCGCTACTAATACACTTCCTGTTTCCTTCAGCCAATCAGACGCTCTCAACATAAACATGTTTAAGAAATTATCAAAGAGACTATAATTTAGGTAATTTTAACATCAAAGACAATACTGTAATGTTCAAACATAAAATGATAATAATTAACAATTCAACAAAAGCTTACACAATTATTAAACAACAGAATGTAATTTAGGTCATCTTAACATGAAATAAGATGATGCTCAAACATAAAATAATAATTAATAATATAACATAAGCTTACATTCTACCGTCTTCCTCTCCATCTTAATGAAGAAAATGCTTATTGCCCATAAAATCCAAAATAACGTGGCGATTGTTTTTCAGAAGTTAAAGTGGGCATAAGTAGAGATGTGCATGTGAATTTTGAGAACGATTAGTCGTCATTTCTTTCGATGAAGCCACTTTAAACTGCGTTTTACTTGGAGCGTGCCCCTGTAAGGTGAGCATTTAATCAACATGAGTTAATTTCATTGTAGTTACCCAGTTCACACCATGAACAAAACCATGGGAGCGCGCTGTTTTTACAAGAAACAGCACTAACTTCTTACTTTTTAGGTTCGTAAATATAAATCACATGATGCCTATGTCTTAACCTCTGCTGAAGTGGAGCGTGCAGTACTTTTGCCACCTCTGTCACGATTAAATCTAATAATTTTAAAATAGCGTATCAGTGAATTGTTACACGGTGAATTGTATACGTTTGAATTATCACCGAGTGTATGAGCTGGAACGACCACCGCAGCAAACACTGCAGTGAGCTGCTAGTGGAACTCACGCGTTCGGCACGCGCCAAAAGCACGCGACAGATGGGAAGCCACAGTTTGAATCAGCCGCCACCGCCGAGGCCCCCACCCCTTTTGCCTCCCGATTGTATTTCGGCAAACCCCTGCAACCCCACCCCCAGCCGCATCATTCCGGATCTGCACTTGTCCCGAGGGCCCCTTCGGAATCACGTAAAGAAGACTGCAAATACAGCGTTCGACTTGCTTGCGAACGTTTGACTAAATGTTGTACAGTATTGAATGACACGAACATGATTTTACGCATTTAGGTGGGCTCTGCGTTTTTTTTTCTTTTCCTTTTTTTTTTGGCAGCTCAATAAAAATGCCAATTTACTTTCAGAGACAAAATGGCGACTTAATGTTACACATGAGTTCCATTGCGCATTGTTTATTGATTTTTTTTTTTAGTCCAGTTACGTATATCTGACCTGTATTATTACTGTTTAAGTTTCATGTTGCACCTTCGAACCGGGAAAAAAATCTTGTGGGTGTAGCTTTCACTGATAATGGCAATAAAATCGATTCTGAAAACAACAACAACACAGCACATGGCCTAAATTTCAAGACGATGCAGGACTTCTTGCGCATGAATTGCTTCTTGCACACTTTGGGGGTGAGGAAAAACTTTCCAGGAGAGGACAGAGCATTTGTTATGAATTTGTGCGTCAACACATTATATGCACTACTACATAAATATCCCAAAGTGCTCAATTTATAAGTGTTGATTGTATACCAAGTCCACTAACAAGTTAATACAAACTGAAAGACAATAAACTTATTAATTTTTTTTGACTTTTCACGAATCACTCGATTATTCTACAGTATATGCACACTGGAAACACATTCATCTCGAGCGGTGCAAAGCTCGGCTGCAAGCTGTCCTGACCCTGGAACTGCATCGTTTTGCACGCGTCTTGTCCTCCCACGGGGCCCCAGCTAACTGCCACGTCCAGTCTGCATGGGAACGGGTCCCTTTCAATGAAACAACATAAAAAAAAAAAAAAACGAGGGAGAGAGGGGCTTCGGTATGAAGCTTTTTTTTTTGTCCTAGTTTCAGCGTGGGTATCCATCTGTGCAAGCCGAGACCACAGTGATCTTTTGTTGAACGACATGCTGAGAAGTTGAATTATGAAGGGTCTTCCAGCGACTCATATAGGGGAGGGGGTCGGTGACGGCATTTTTATCTTGATCTAGACAAGCTATTGCAGTTTATTCCACAACAATTGGGGGGGGGGGACTTTATACATATTTATACATTTAATCCTTTCAGGGACAGTGGTTACTACAGTGGACAGTTTATCGTGTTATCAGGTTAAAGGGCGCATGAAAGGGTTAAATTATCTTGCGTTCTAAAGCATGAATATATCAATTGAAAATAATAACTCTGCAATAAAAGGGGCATTTAAATGCGTTATCACTTACATAGCGCTTTTCTACCTTTGGTACTCAAAGCGCTTTACACTGTTTCCTCGTTTACCTACTGATGATGCAGCATCAGGAGCGATTGGGTGGTGTTCAGTATCTTGATCAAGGACACCTCGAGAAGTGTCGCAATGGCAGGGGATTGAACCCTCAACCCCTGGGTTGAGAGACAACCACTTTGCGGTTTCAGCAGAGTGAAGCCGATGTGTGTACGTGTAATGCGCATGCACTTTGGTGTCATGAGTGGCGTGAGACTGACATCCGGAACCTCTCGGCATGATGAATTGAGGTGTGAAACAAACCAAAAAACTGGACGGAGTCTGAGGCATATTTCCATCATACATAGTTGCACAGGGGTTTCCAAAGCTCGAAAGCCTTGAAATATGCCAAAGAGAGGGGGAAGAAATATGGCATTCCGACCCAAACACAATCAGGCAGCATTCAATTCCATTTAGTTGTTGAAACGTACATTCATAATAAGATTACGGAACAATATTGAACAATTCAGTCATTTGATTCGAAGACAAACACCTCGTTTTTTTTTCATACTTTCAACAGTGTTTTTAAATAATCAATATTTCTCAGCCATGGAGCTACACGATATACACTGACCACAGTCGATTTGCCAACTCCATACTCACATTGATCAGACATATATGTAAATTTGTAAATATGTAAATTTAGCGAAGACTTCGTCATGATCAACAAGTGGAGGTCTGCATGCAGTTCCTTAGAAATGTACTTTGCATCATTCTATCTGCTGCATGGACTCCAGCGAGTCTATTTCTGCTTCAATGTCAAAGACTGTGTGTGCACTTCTCCTGAATTTAAACTGAATGAACGGAGCCACTTTCATTGGCCAGAAAACAAGCCAGCTTTGCCATGCCATGCACACCACACCATGCACACCACACGAGAACCTATCAAATTGTACCAAAGGGCTTCCCAAGCCTAAAACAACGCCACGAGCACCAAACATCTGCTGCTGCACCACTTTTGCGTCATGCATGCACGAGGTGGACCACGTAAGACGTCACGGTTTACAAATCCTGGCAGTTTGACAAAACGCTGCCAAACAATGGCCGTCGTGGAGGCTTGACTTCAAACGAAATCAAACGACGTATATATAAGCGATTTAAGTCAGAAGTCTGTCAATTCTTTTGAAATAGCTGAGTATTAGATATATATTTTTTTAAATCCTGGTTCGGTTCTTTCTTTTGTCGTCTTTTCTGGGGGCTTATGTATTTGCGTGCGCTGAGTACCTGTGTGTGTGTGTGTGTGTGTGTGTGTGTGTGTGTGTGTGTGTGTGTGTGTGTGTGTGTGTGTGTGTGTGTGTGCAAATGCACACATTAACTCTGTTTATTGCGATTTTGCAAAGGATCCAAAGGCACAGAATGAAAATTGTCACATTAAATTCAACCAGGATTTATAAAAAAAAAAAAACTCATCTATTTAAAATACGCAACGCACGGTATAGAATTTAACATGTAGTTATTTGAAGTATTTACGCAGGATATTAATGGCTCTGATTCCTCTTTTTGAAGTTGTATTGTGTCTCTCTCCACAGATGATGAGGTAAAGCCTTGGCGGAGGTCTTTGTGCTCTAAATGGCTTCGACTTCATAAAACAAAAAAAAATCCTGCGCAAATGTAATTCAAACAACTCAAAGGGTGAAGAGAGAGAGAAAATAAACAAGCAAATAATGTCTGGACCGAATTAACAGTGGATGAAACACATTGCGTGACCTTGAAAGGCGGGTGGAGATGTCCTGCAGACGCAAAGTGAAGCTTGACGGGTGGCGTGGGTTGCGTGAGTTGCGTGGTGGCCACACAAACACATTCACTGTAGCCTATAGTTGGGCATTAGTAGGATCGAGGGAGGGTCCAGACAGGATTTTGAATCTCTCAAAAGATGGCTCGCCAAGCCAAAAGCCAAGCTACGTGACGCAACTAAACATCTGGTGGTGGCGCTGCTGTACAAATCGACGTAAGACAGGCCTTTCGCCCTCAACTTTTAAAGACAGAAATGCGGTTGCATTTCGTTCAAGTTTCAGTGCAAAAATTGTAATTTGACATGTTTTTTTTGGGGGGGGGGTATTCGGTTCCCCTCCATTGTGCGGCGCTATGAAGAGCACGAGGACAGCACGAGCCATGCGCACACAAAAGGCAGCAGATGGTTTCTACCATGCACCAAGTTTTACGGGGGCCATTAAGAGCTGCCCGGTGGGACACGAACGGGTGTTTGCAGGTCGTTGTAATTTCTCATGCAAAAATATAACTATATTCAAACTTAGAGCAAATCCCAAATCTAATGGAAGTGGAGTTCATGTAGCCTGGCAACACGTGTGCAATTGAAAAGGCTCCAATAAATGATGCTCATTTAAGATGACAATGGGAATGGATATCTTGAAGGTAACAATTGTTTATTAATGATTGTGTATAGTTTGCAGTGGGGTACATTGCAAACTGTACACCTGAGAATTTTTTAATGACATTTTTGGTCAATAATTTATAACAACGTGAGAGTAAAAAGATATACTACAACACCACGGTTGTTAAATGACTATTTGAAAAATTGCCCTTTTCGTCTTGGTAAAAGCAGATATTTTGATTCGGATCGTGTTTGTTCATCTAATGTGGACACAATTGTTTTCAGTCAAACACATGCGATAAAATAGTCGTTCAGACCGAAACTCGATCACAGTTTCAAAGTATTGAATATGATTCGACCTCGATCCAGGGTAAATTCGTGTTTTAAAACATTGAACTGGAGCGCATATTCTGTTTATGGACTGGCGTTGCAGAGAGTCTCCCGGGCTGTGTTTGAGGCGAGTCGCGAGGGGGCGTGGCCTCCGTGGAGGTGTACGCCCACAGCGTGGAAAGCGTCCGGCGTGGATGAGACACACGAGAATCTTGTGGAAAAGGGCGCTCAGTGTGAGCGCGGCCTTCAAAGTGTGACGACTGCAGAAGACGCACCGCTGCGAGAACACGCTGTGGTAAGTTACTTTTTTTTCTTCCTGCATAGAGCGGCCAATGATAATCTCTGCAGTTAATGTTCCAAAATCATGATGCAATGCGCAAACTGTGGAAATATTGCTCGCGTGGGACTAAACGTATAGCAAGTAAATTTCTCTTGTGCTCATTATGAATTTCCATCTCTTAATGATATTCAATTTTGACTCATTTCAGATGGAATGAACGTACCACGTGGTCTTGTAGAAAGGAGACACGTGTCTTGTTTGTATTAGGTGACACACACTTAACCCATGATTGAAAAATGCACGATCAACGATATGGGAAACTGAATGCGTGGATTGAAATAAGACAAGTGTACTGCCATTCTCATCAAAGGGCTTGTATCTCAGCTGCATGCGCTGAATTTTTTTTTTTTTTTTTTTGCAAACGCCGCGTGCCCGACTCGTCAAGTGGGCGTGTGCAGAATGAGCGCGCCTGAGTGTGAGAAAGTCTGACTGTGGCAATTCTCACTGCAGATCACGGTTGACCGGCTCGCTGGTGGTGGGGGTGACACGTCACGCCAACGTGGTGAGTTCAAGGGACCCTTCAAGGTTGTGACTGAACTGCCTGACAAGAGATATTCGTGTGGTTTGGTTTTGTGATGAAGCAAATTTCCTCTCTAGAGTGCGAGCGTGTCCTTGATGATGACAAAATATACGATCTTCTTTATTATACCAGTCGGTATTGGCTCGAAAGTTGTCTTTAAATCAAGCTAAAGGATCAAAAATGTGCAAAAATGTCAAGAGTGTAGAACAAATGTGTTGTTTTAGAATCGACTTAACAGGGTGATGTGAAAATGCGATACCATTCCGATCATTTCTACACATAAAGCCCCTCAATGATGATGAAATCATGATAAAATCCTTTTAGAAAAGTAGGTTTACTTTTAGAATAGGCATATCGAAACATAAATAAACGACTTTTAGACGGAAGGGTTGCAAGGATGCGAGGAGTGAATAAAGACATTTTTCTATGCGTGTCATTGTGTTACTTTAATCTTTTTTATATTTTGAATAAAGATTTGTGTGGTGTGGTCTCTTTTCTTGTTTGCACGGTTGACGTAAGGTCACTTTTGGCCTTATACTTTCTGAACAGATGTGAAAACTTCGTAGCCACTCTATTGTGTGGTATGGATAGGACTAGAATAATCCAGCGCTTTGCATAACTTGTTTCATTAATTAAACGGCAGACAGGATGGCTTTTGTGCAGTCTGGGTTCATCGTGCACGCGCCCAGGTGGACGCACGCAAGGGCAACAATGGAGGAGAGCGTGGCACGCGCCAAGCAGCTGCGCTCTACAGATGGACAAAATGATTAGAGAGAACGTAGTACTGTCACGAAATATTCAGTCATCACTTATGGCCGCCATATAGACTAAATTTCGAACTTAGAGACGGTCAACTTTTGTTGATGAGAGTTACCCTGAACTCCGAGTGGAACCCAAACGATTCATAAGCTCAACCGAATATCGGGCGTCTGTTGCAAGTGGTTCCTGCCACGAGCACCGCAGAAGCAGAGAGACGTCGAGCCCGGGAATGGCCTGATTTGAACGTTCCCGCGTAGAGCGGCGGTAGCAGATGTGCGTACACAAAAGAATCGCAGGGAGTGGCGGGGTGGGAGCATACGCCCTTGGAATAATTAAGTGCAATTTGAATAACTGTCGCGAGCCTGACGCGTGCAAGACATCCCCGAGCGTTGCCAGGCCGAGGAGCAAAACCGTTGGCTTTTCCGTCGCAGGCTTTGGACGCTGCCTGCAAGAAGTATGGCGGCGATGAAACCACGTCCTTTTGGCTTTGTGGCCGGACCTCAGTAGCCTAATATATTGTAATGCATGGAGTCGCTGGTGCAGTCTGTTCGCTTTTTAATAAACAAAAAGGGGCAGCAATTAAAACACATTCACAGGAGTTGCCGCTGGCCACAACTCACGCCCATTCGCTCCACACTTAGACTGACTCGTCAACCTGTCTCGTCCCCTCTCTATGACGTCACCCTCTACTCAACTAACCCAGGCAGCAAATACACAAATAACAAGAAACAGATATTACAATGTATTATTCTAAAATAAAAACAATCATATCGGACAATACAATATTAAAAAGCATTTCGTCTTTGACAGGCCGTTATGATTTGGTTTTGATTTTGGTGTTTATTGACATAAGTTATCGAAAACAATTCACTTAAAGGTATTAAAACATTCCAATCGAAGACATGTAGGCGTATAGAGCCTGCATGTATTTTGGGAAGAATCAAGAAGGCACTATTATGATATATGAAGTCTCGAAATGTGACATCTGAGTTGGCTCGCTCAGTACACCGCGTTTGGGAAAAAAAAATCGATGAGGAAGTGCATTGTATACTGATCCTGCCTGCCATGTTCGACAGAAGCCTTATAAAAATATATATTAAACACTCACAAATATGATGGTTAACTCACGCGGACATATTTTTAGCACTAACATTTAACATTTAATGACAGACAAATGTGGCAGTTACGATATCTGGTGTAAACATACTTGCCCTTGTATACATTTTATACGACCAATTCAAGAAATGTCAATGTGTCTAAACAGACAACTTCTTCTTCTTCTACTCCTTTCGGCACATCCCTATTCAGGGGTCGCCACAGCGAGTCAGTAATTTCCATCCGCCCCTGTAAACCGTCCTACCAACTCGCATGGTGTCTAAACAGACAACGCTTCGCATTATTTAGAATGTGTGCTTGTGAATCCCACCAGGGAGCGCTTATTGTCCGTTTTCTTGTACAATTAGTCAAGGCACTCGTGGGAAGAACAGCCCCACCCCACCAACCCCTCCCGCGGGCGTACAAATCCCACTGGTGCAAGGTGAAAATGACAGTTGAGCCTGTGTGACAGATGGTGTGGAGAGGCACGCGTCGGGCACGAGTCTCATATATTAACCCCCCCCACCCACTCCGAATCACCCCCCACCGGCTCCAACCCACCCCGAAATGCATCCTGACCCCATCCTGTACAATAATGTGACTGCATTCGGAAGCAGAGGTGGAAAAAAAGACACACATTTATTGTACTACCAAAATACGCCTATTATAATTCAAGTTAATTATTGTACTTAAGTTTATTGTCTTTACATTAGATAATTATTTCATCAGTAGTCCAGCAGCACACATTTTTAATCAAACAGTAGTTTGCCCGTATTTTATATTAGATGATATGTGACATACACGTTTCGTAAAATATTCACTGCCGATTGTTTTAGAATTGTAATAACTAAACACAATTTTTTTAAAAAGCCAATCAATGCCCACAAGTGACGTTGACGTCTGCTTGGAAAAAAATCCTGTCCAATTATGTTTCTGTGACTATATTAAGCTTTCCTGCCACCGTTTGGTGACGCAAAGAATTACAAGGGCTTGATGAACATGAAGCAGGTGGCCAGGCTGCCATCGTCTTCAAAATGTTTTGTTTGCATTCAGGCGAGGCCAAACTGAGCATGCGAGGACCACATTTTATTTGCTAACAAGGAAACATCCAGTGTTCTTTTTTTTTTTTCTTAAAGTGGCTTGACGGTGGCTCCTTTCAGGGGTTTAGGAAGCTTGCCTGACTGAAGTGAGCGGTTGATTATTTGATGTAACTCAGTTAAAACTGATTTCACAAAGTTTTGAAGGAGTCATATGGTGTTAAGTCAAGGTAGCAAGAAAATTCATTGCAGTGGTCTACTGAGAGGAGTTCTCGCGCTTTTTGATTTGGGGGATTTATGAGTTTGTCGACCACAGCGAATGTAGTGTGCACAGAGGTGGCAAAAAAAGGTCCAGCCAAGCTTTAGCCACAGGTGCTTCGACTTAACTAGTAAATAAATAGAGCTCATTGTCAAGCATGTGACATGGCAATTGCAGACTGTCTTGCACCTACAACGGTGCGACTGTCTGCCTGGGTTTCAATTAAATACACCAAACTCGAATTGCACCACCTCACTTGCGCCACAAGTTAGACATAGTTTTCGGTAGTTTAAAGTTTCATCAACTTTTTCTCACCAAATTGCGGATGCACAGGGGGACTGTAATATAAAAATGTCCTTATACAATACAATACAATACATGCTGATTTATACAGCGCTTTGGTCCGCCGGAACACCTAGAATACACAGCGTGGTATACCAAATTCATAAACACACTAAACTTAACTTGCCCGGGCACAAAAATGAACATGCATTCATTTTTATATCAAGTGCAGTCTACTTTCAGTGAGCAAATTGTCAGATGCGTCAGGGACGCGGCAGCTCCGTGCGCCGGAACCCCCAGTGAGGCTCCGTGTCCCAAACATGGTGGACTACAACTACCCCCGCAACAAAAGGAAGATGCGTGGTTTCTACACTGAGCGTTTGGGCACCTAGGAAGGCATTATGATAAACTCAATCAACACAGATTAAAAGAAAATATCCTCATATGTAGCCCTATATTTAGAGAATTGTTTGCCAACAGTAATTGGGTGAAGAAACCCACATTCAAACAGTGCTATGAAACACCACCAAACAAAATGTCACCAAAAAATATGAATATTGAAATAATGCTGATGTTGTCTGAATTTATCCCCATTTCTCCAGTGGGGAATTTGGTCTTGTTTAGTTGAACCCAAAGCTGATATACTTGAAGGTGGACAAGATGTGCACTTTTTTTTGTAGCTTCTGCCATCTGATGGAAGAGCAGTTAATTGTTCTGCCTGTCACTATATATCGCCGGGATAGCTATATGGCAAATTAAACAAAGCTATATCAATACTGCATTTAATAAATCATTTTCAGTTAAATTAAGTGAAACTGTATCATCCCGCAGCATCCCTGATGTTCTCTCATAACACACTGCTGTGCCACGGTGCCTTGATTTGAATCACTCAATTATACTCGTAAAATAGAGGAGAAAATATTTGAATTGTTTCTTTTTGACACATAGACCGAATCTATATGCCCAAGGGAAGAAAAAAAAACATTTTGTACCTCTTACAGCGTTAACATATGTTGCCTTTAAATAGTTTGTCATTTCAACTGGAAGTAGGGGACATACCATTTTAGGCTGTGCGAAAAGAATGCACAAGACATTCGGCATCTACAAACAAGAAAATATATGAGAATTGACTGAAACCAAAGTCATTTTAGTCGCGGGCCAATTTGGAGTTGCGTCTTCCCTCGGAGGGCCGCAATGACAGTGAAACCACAAAATTATTATTTGTACACAACAAATTAATAACATGACTAGTTTTGAAATCAGTCAATTATCATAGTTTGTTCAATTATTATTCAAGTGAGTGTAAACAGGGTATCAAAATTATTGCTAAATCTCAACGTTATGTATTACACATGACAATTTGACATTTTGGTACATATTTTAGCAAGTTGACACACATGATTAGCCGGCCACATAAAATGATCTGCCGGGCCGGATCTGGCCCCCCGGGCCTTGAGTTTGACACCTGTGCAATAGGTTGCTACCTCCTGGGCATACAGCACATAAGTGAGCATGTTGGAACAGCCATGTAATGTTACATGAATTGCGCTAGCGGTTGTTTTTCCTCAAAAAAGAAACGATATTTTGGTCAAACAAATTGACATGGTTTGTGGGGGACCCCCCCCCCCCCCCCCACACACACACCCACACACACACACACTTTTCAGCGCGACAGTTTTCGCACTGGCCCTTTAACTGGTGAGCCGATTTCCCCCAACGCAACCACCTATAACAAGCTCAGCGATCCTCCCCCTGATGGATTATTTAACAGGCGCTCAGTCCCATGTCGCCATCTGCCAGAAGAGGAAAAATACTCTCCGAAGCACATGAGACGACTTGTTGAAAAACAAACTGGCCGAAGGAGTCAATGACATTCAAATAAGCGAGCGTGCGCAACAGGTGCGCCCGCATCCCTGCAGGAAGACGCGCGCAAAGAGAGCAGGTCAGTTTCGAAGTTGAAACTACTTAAGAGTAATTAATGGACTGACTTTGGATGGATGCAGAGAGAAATTGGGAGCTCGATGTGATGAACGGTTTCCAAATGCCGAGGTTATCCTCGCGGTGAGGCAGTCGGGACTCAAGTGTAACGGAAAAAGCAAGGAAGGAAGGAAGGAAGGACTCAGGAGGGGGCGGCGGCGGCGGTCGTCGTGCAGCCATGGTCGTCGAAGGGGAGCGGACGCTGCTGGCCGCGAGACAGGGTGACGTGCAAACCCTCAAAACGCAATTCGCAACGAAATCGCTGACGAGAGACGTGAAGGACGCACTGGGGGCCTCCGCGGTCCATCACGCAGCCCGGGCGGGCAAACTGGCTTGCGTGCGCTTCCTGGTGGAGGAGATCGGGCTGCCGGGCCACTGTCTGGCCAACAACGGGGCGAGTCCGGCGCACGATGCCGCAGCCACGGGCAACCTGGCGTGCTTACAGTGGCTGCTGACCCAAGGTGGATGTCGCCCGGAGGTGAGTGGGTGGCTACTGGAAGAATTAAGGGCTCCTCTGTAATCGTCGCAACTATAGTTGTGGAAAAATTTCAATGGAGATTTCAACACTCGTACAGTCTGGCCACAATTACTCTCGACTGATTGAAGTTAGAAATGTGGAAGAATGCAAGCATCCCGTGCACCGCATCCGTGTGTTCGGCCCAAGCGAACACTATGGGGTCAACAAGTAGACACCCTCGCCACTCATGCTCTGATATCCTTTTTTTTTTTTTTTTGGTTGATGTTTTGAAATTGAACCCACAAAACGTCAGTTTTGAAAATGACTTTTCTCATGGTTTGATTTCGCAGCAATTAGCTTCTGCGTGTTTCCACGCAGATTTATTTGGAATGGCAATTTGAAATGAACATGTACAGCGACCCCGGCATACCGCTGTAGTTTAATATTTAACCCTGTTGGATAATAATTAAATCATGCTTGATAAATCTGATGGCTTCAATCCAAGTGTGTAGTTTGTAATTTAGTCCTTTTCGTTTGTATTCAAAGTTTTCTCTTCATCGCTCAGTACAAGAAGCCATTGTGGCAAAGCATCGGCTTTCTATAGGAGCTACTTCGAACACATTTACATTATTGCATCTGTTGCGTTATTAAAGTACATTTTGATCGAGACATAAAGCAAAACACTTGCGGTCTGTGATTGTCTATGGGCAATGATGACTTATCACGGTGGAGTTTCAAGCATGAATATTTCTGACCTTCCAGATCGTGAGTTTATTTCTGACAGGTTTTGTTATTTAAGAGGCCTGACTGCAGTGATCACACTTTTGGATGGGTGGTATGTTGAGGCACAGGCGAGCGCTGCCACTGTGTTTCGGTTGCAGGACAAAGACAGTTCCGGCGCCACCATTCTCCACCTTGCCTCCCGCTTCAGTCACCATGAGATCACAGACTGGCTGCTCAAGAGCGGGGAGGTGGACCCCGGGGCTGCCACTGACACAGGCGCCCTACCTGTTCACTACGCCGCTGCCAAGGGAGACCTGTCCTCGCTCCGACTGTTACTGGGGCACAGCCCAAAGTAAGAACAATAAGTCGGTTTTATCTCCGCAGGGGTCGATGAGTCCTCTTGTTTGTCTTTTCAAAACAAGGGCCGTTGATTGGACTTTATTGAACAGTTTATTCAGAACTCGTGCTTCTTTTTTTTCTGAAAGGGAGTTTAGGCGACACACTTTATGCAAGATTTAGTTTGAGTACAAATCACTTTTTGCATCTACGCTCCAAAATGACATAAAAGCTACAATTAAAATTGATCAATCTTGCCACGCCATTTATTGTGCGCAGATTACCGTGCATTGAACATGTTCAGCCCAGGTAATGTTTAAAACACAGGATACTCGAGTCATAGAATTTGTAGGTCTTCCTATTGGGTATATTTTCTCAAAATAATCAAAATTGATTGCTGGAATTTAGAAAATAGGACTTCATAGCTTTGCATTTCTAAACACACCTTTTAAAATGACTTTAACAGGTCAACTGTATATGTGAGTACAGTGGCCCTTCGAAGTTGAAACCAAATCCATTCCACTCGATCGCAGTGATTCCCCACCAAGGGGTCGTTGCGCCTTCGTGTACCATGAGAGGTGATCAAGGGTGCTTGTGGGAAAATTTCACATAATTGGTTCGGGAAATTATTAATTAGAAAGATGTCTTTGTTTGGTGGCCTCTCAGTGCAGAGGTCGCGGGTTCAATTCCAGCTCTGGCCTCCTTGTATGGAGTTTGCATGTTCTCTGAAACTGAATATTTATGTATATTTGTTCTTTAAATATGCAGTTAAGATCAGTGACTTGTGGTCCAGTATCAAAGGGTCTAAGAATAGTACTTTTGTACAACTATGGGGAAAAAAAATCTCTCGGTGTTGGGGTGGCAATAGAGTGACAGGCGTGGCCATGGCCACCTCTGGCCACCATGTAGCTCCGCCCCTGTGTGCAGGGAGATTTTTCAAATTGAAAAAATGGATGCCTTGGTTCAATATAACACTGCTCTTTAGATTCTAATGAAGAGTAATATTCGCAATGGGGTAAATCTAATTGGCACCATTCAGTTGCGTTTTTGTTGGTTAGAAGCGAATTTTAAAATTGAACCTGACAAAAAAAAAATGTGCAAGGTGTACACATTACTGGAAAAAATACAAACATCCTCACAAAACCTGCTCAGTGGAAACAGTCAATGTTACATTGCACGGCTGCTCACGTAAAAAGCGAATACACCTGCGTTTTGTTCTCAGAGTCGACTCTCCTGTACTTAGTAAACAAGTCAGGGCCGTTGCAAAAACAGCAGAGTGAATAAGCTTTGAGGCTCACGCTGGCGAATGTGCTTTATAGTCTGGCACTGATCAGGCTGAACTTTGCTTTTCAGATTGCAGTTTTGCAATCTAAATACTTAAATCCATTTTAAGGGGGGGAAAACACCATCTTGGAGCTTTGCGTCTGTTAAAAACACTGCAACTTTCATGTGCTACTTATGCAAGTTATCCAGAAGTCTTTTATATGCACTATCTGGACCAGCGTGAAGAGTAGAAGGTAATTGATGTTGGTTGAGAGTCTGGCCACACACTCTCCGTTCTACTTCATCTCCAACAGTGTTGGGGGTGAATTTGGGAGTTTGACATCGACTAGTGCTGTACAACTGCATGGATCAATACGTGGTCCATATCGTGTACAGTACGTGCATTAGATCTAACATATCAGACCGCACTGTGTCTAATTAATATCAGAAGGTGGATGTGTTGTTGTTGTTTTGTTGTTGTTGTGCAAGTGCCACTTGACAATTACTGTCCTTAATCAGCGCCGAGTCAGACCCGATCATGGTTTGCAGAGATAACACCGGACTGAATGATTGCCATGGACACTGCTAACACATTAAGGAGGCGGAGTTATCCTTTCAAACAAGAGTTACAAACACCAAAAACAGCACAAATCACAAGGCAACCTCATCCCAATCAGCAGCCGGGTCATTCGCGGTTCGACAAAGTTCGAGTCGCGACACAGACATGCTCCTTTCAGTCAGCTTACTGTAAAAAAAAAAAAAAATCTGAGGCCTGGGGCTTTGTTTAGCGAGAGAGTGGAGATTTGGGGTTTTTAGGGGGGGCTGAGGGGCAAAGCACTGTTGAATTCAAGATGATTTGTGAATTTCCAGTGTTCGGTCTTGGCATATGAGCCTAAATTAAGGCATTCCAAATGTCAGCGAGGTAATGTCATGTTTCATAACATCTTTGTGCCAAAATGCTGATTTTAAACTGCATTATGTACTACTCTGGATGTTGCACGTAAGCCGCTATTACAAATATCCCAAAATAGGAATGTGATGACTCAACAGACTTTCTGAAACTGTATATCCTATGCATTCTATAATGTACATCAGTGGTCCCCAACCCCCGGGCCGCGGACCAGTACCGGTCCATGGGTCATTTGATACCGGGCCGCACAGAAAGAATAAATAACTTACATTACTTCCGTTTTATTCATTTCGGAATCTGAAACGTTTTATTTTGAAAAATACCGGATTCTCTTTTACATCAGTCTACAGTATGTCACTCTTGATGCAGGTCAAGGCACTCTTCTGGTCACATGATAGGTTACCACTAAAATGAAACCCAGGAGCTAGCAAAATGATTTTTAAAAAAAAAACAAACGTCTTCGGGAAAGTTTCTTTGGGAAGGGGAAAAGGCCCAGCCAGGAGACCAGAAGAGGAGCATACGACTTTTAAGAAAAAGAAGGCTACATTTAATAGACAGTATCAGGAGTCCTACTTAAAATACAGATTTATTTTAAAGGGAGATTCCCACGCACCAAGCCCACTGTGCATAATATGCGGTGATATGGTGAGTCGTATTTTCCATGTACTTTGTATTTGCCCTGTATCTTATTTTGAAGGCACGTTTAAACGTTAACATAACGTCCAGAAAGCGTTGCGGGCCAGATAGGAACTTCCTCATGTCACGATTCGTGTTTATTATTAGGTTTATAAAATACCACAGTTTTCATGCAGGTCATTTCATACTGTTTTGTTTTTAAGGCAGGTCCCTGAAAATATTGTCTGACATTAAACCGGTCCGTGGGGCAAAAAAAGGTTGGGGACCGCTGTTGTACATGCTAAAAACGGAGCCGTTCCAATGTTTTCTAATGGCCCCGCTCGGTAGTTGCTTAGCTGCTGAAACTTTCATGAGCCCCGTGCAGGAAAACAGCTCCCTGAGAGCCGGGGGCCCCATTCACTCTCCTCCCCTTCCTCCCCCTCCTCGCTGTTTGTCACCATCTCCACAGCGACGCACAGTAGCGCCGACCTGCGATAAGCTAATGAAGAAAGCAAATACGTTTGAATAGCCAAAGCTCAAACTGACCGCTGGCATTGTTTGCGGCGGCGAGATAAGCATTCTTGTTTCAGGATTTATTACGAGCAGCAAATTTATATCCAAGAGTTTTAAGAGGTTGTTGGATGGCTCGGGCTTGTTCTAGTTGAGCAATCGCAAGGATAACGTGAGCGTTACATCATCAGTTTAGTACCTGGCATTGTAACGACAGAAAAACAAATCGCTGCGCAGAGATTATGGTGCATATCGTGCATTACCGTTATGTGGCTCATTATTTGGTGGTAGAATGAAACACTTGGTTTTTGCTCGAAAGTCACGTGGTCATTAGCTTGCTTTTTCGTTTGAGCATGAAACGCAGAGGTGGGCATATTATAAAATTTTGGCAGCCCGTCATTTGTCATGTCCGTCACTGTCATTCCATCATTTCTTCAAGCCGAACCAAACTGTAATTGTCAGTCCGTAATGTTATTTTAATCGCACGTCCGTCTGTCAATTTCATTGGTCAGCGAGTCTGTCAGTCGGTCCGTGTACCCTCCCCCGACAAAAAACACATCATCGTCCAACAGACCAAAAATCAAATGCCACTTTGTCCAGCTCTTCCGAGGGAATCCCGAAGCATTTCCAGGCCAAACAATTTCTTTGCAGCGTGTCCTTGGTCATCCCTGCGGCTTCCTCCTAGTGTGGCATGCCCGGAACACCTTTTCAGGAAGGGATCCATTATTAGGCCTCCTGATCAGATGTCTGAGCGACCTCATCTTGCACCGCTCTATGCGGAGGAGCAGTGGCTCGACTCTGAGGCCCTCACAGATGACCGATCTTCTCACCTCATCACTAAGGGGCTGCACAGTCAAGTTCCATCTCTATAAAAGAATTCATTTTCAATATAGATCCAGTCAAACCTCAGTTTTCGAACGTCTCTGTTCTCGACCAAATCGGTTTTCGACCAAAAATTTCGAGTTTTTTTATGCCTCGGATGACGACCGAATTTCGGTTCTCGAACAAACTGAGCGCACTTGAATGCGTCACTTGACTCCTCTCGCCTTCCTCGGGTAGATGAGGAAGTGACGCTTTCTCGTGTCGCTTTCCATTGTGAGCAGACGTGTTCAATAAAGATTTTTTTTAAAAAAGAGCGTGGTTTCGGTTTTTGGAACAAATCGATTTTCGAACAGCCTTCTGGAACGGATTATGGTCGAAAACCGAGGTATGACTCTATATTTTTTTATAAACCAGAAAGTAGCCTGCCGACTAATGGATGAACAAGCCAACACCAAGACAGTGCTCTAGGTCTTTATACGCTCTCTTTGTGCCATTTTGTATATTTTTAAAAATATACATTTGATTATGTGACGTTCCACTTGCCGACTCAAGCGGCACATCCTTTGTACTTGGAGACTGTGTTTTACGAGTACAAGATTTACAACACACCGTCAAAGTCCAGGTGGATAAATTCCATTGTCAGTGAACAGGGGTTCACAACACTTACCATTTTCTGTCAATTATTTGACGAAACGAGAAGAATAAGATTCCAGATAGACGATATAATTCCTTCATATGTTCGTTTGGACGTCTGCTTTTACACGATTAGAGCGAAGAGCTCCAGATTGAGATTCATCCTGATATTTTTGTAGTCCTGGCCATGTAATCTTTGAAGCAGATACAGTCCATACTGCAATCCAGAGGAGGGTAACTTTTTGCCGGTCCGTCTGTCATCATCAGTCTGTGATTTTTTTTTTTTAAGCCAAACCAAACCGTAATCGTCAGTCGGTCAGTTGTTTTTTTTTTTTTTTAACTGCGCTTCAGTAAATTTCAATCCAGTCTGTCTATCGTCAGTCCATCAGTCTCTCCCTGCCCCCCGCTCCCCAAAATAACAAACGTCGTGGTCCAATAGATGAAAAATCCAATGTGATTAAAATGGTAAATAGAGTGCATTTTTTACATCAGTGTAGCTATGGAAGTAACACTGCTTGATTTCAACAGCGTGAACAAACACACGAGACACTCAAGACATCGTTCTGTCAGTCATCAACATTATTGATGGACTGAGGGGTCCGTCGGTACTTGACCCGGTTAGGGACGATTACACTGACGGACGAAAACCCACCTGTCAGTGCGTCGTCCATCCTTTTTTGAAAAAAAAAAAAGTTTCCCGTCATTCATCAATTATCAGCAAAACGGGGATCTGTCAGTGATGGACTGACGGCCCTTCCGTCACCTTCCGTCGGTACTGACGGAATACCCACCTCTCCTTATATCTACGTACAACACTGAAATGATTGCAAAGCCTATCATTTCCCTTTGAGGGACAGTGATTACTACAGTGGACAATCTATCATGTTATCAGGCTCCGGAGTGCACGAAAGGATTAAAATCAATCAGTCTGTGTTTTAGGAGCCTACGGGTAGAACACGTGTGACATCATATTCACTTGGTGGCTTGTTCACCTTTCAACCCTTGTGAATGAAAGCCAACAGCCTCACAAGTTGTGAGTCTACTGGTAACTGTTGCCACAAAAAAAGCGATACAGGAGCATCATCTGTCCTGGATTAAGGCACGATTTAGAATGTCTTAAAAGGTAGCGCTGCAGACTCTGAAATGGTGTCATATCCCCTCATAGGAGATGTAATCATTCAAATCAAAGTTCTTTTTTCCAAATGCCTTACATACACCATGAAATGTGTTATTTCCCCACAACATCCTGCATTATTTAGGGAGGTCAAGCCAGTCAGTCTGTAACGATCCGATATCACTTTAGTTTGTTCGTCAGTGACTTGACCAAGATAAATGACTCCGTACCACCTCGCTGGAAATGTATCCACTTGAGAATGTGATTCCGCTTTGAGTTGCCCCCCTTTTGAGGTGTTGTCACACAACCTCCTCGCGCGTTCCGTCGAGACAGTACATACTGTCGGGCTATCCGTATTTCGCTTAAATGTCGGGCCTTTTTTGTCAGTGGCGCATTTGCCTTGAGCGACATCCTATCAAGTAGAAATTTGACTGGGTCAGGTTTGTCTCGACAGGAGAAGCAGCGCCTTTCACTTTTTATTTTAATCGCACGTCCGTCTGTCAATTTCATTGGTCAGCGAGTCTGTCAGTCGGTCCGTGTACCCTCCCCCGACAAAAAACACATCATCGTCCAACAGACCAAAAATCAAATGCCACTTTGTCCAGCTCTTCCGAGGGAATCCCGAAGCATTTCCAGGCCAAACAATTTCTTTGCAGCGTGTCCTTGGTCATCCCTGCGGCTTCCTCCTAGTGTGGCATGCCCGGAACACCTTTTCAGGAAGGGATCCATTATTAGGCCTCCTGATCAGATGTCTGAGCGACCTCATCTTGCACCGCTCTATGCGGAGGAGCAGTGGCTCGACTCTGAGGCCCTCACAGATGACCGATCTTCTCACCTCATCACTAAGGGGCTGCACAGTCAAGTTCCATCTCTATAAAAGAATTCATTTTCAATATAGATCCAGTCAAACCTCAGTTTTCGAACGTCTCTGTTCTCGACCAAATCGGTTTTCGACCAAAAATTTCGAGTTTTTTTATGCCTCGGATGACGACCGAATTTCGGTTCTCGAACAAACTGAGCGCACTTGAATGCGTCACTTGACTCCTCTCGCCTTCCTCGGGTAGATGAGGAAGTGACGCTTTCTCGTGTCGCTTTCCATTGTGAGCAGACGTGTTCAATAAAGATTTTTTTTAAAAAAGAGCGTGGTTTCGGTTTTTGGAACAAATCGATTTTCGAACAGCCTTCTGGAACGGATTATGGTCGAAAACCGAGGTATGACTCTATATTTTTTTATAAACCAGAAAGTAGCCTGCCGACTAATGGATGAACAAGCCAACACCAAGACAGTGCTCTAGGTCTTTATACGCTCTCTTTGTGCCATTTTGTATATTTTTAAAAATATACATTTGATTATGAGACGTTCCACTTGCCGACTCAAGCGGCACATCCTTTGTACTTGGAGACTGTGTTTTACGAACAAGATTTATACAACACACCGTCAAAGTCCAGGTGGATAAATTCCATTGTCAGTGAACAGGGGTTCACAACACTTACCATTTTCTGTCAATTATTTGACGAAACGAGAATAATAAGATTCCAGATAGACGATATAATTACTTCATATGTTCGCTTGGACGTCTGCTTTTACACGATTAGAGCGAAGAGCTCCAGATTGAGATTCATCCTGATATTTTTGTAGTCCTGGCCATGTAATCTTTGAAGCAGATACAGTCCATACTGCAATCCAGAGGAGGGTAACTTTTTGCCGGTCCGTCTGTCATCATCAGTCTGTGATTTTTTTTTTTTAAGCCAAACCAAACCGTAATCGTCAGTCGGTCAGTTGTTTTTTTTTTTTTTAACTGCGCTTCAGTAAATTTCAATCCAGTCTGTCTATCGTCAGTCCATCAGTCTCTCCCTGCCCCCCGCTCCCCAAAATAACAAACGTCGTGGTCCAATAGATGAAAAATCCAATGTGATTAAAATGGTAAATAGAGTGCATTTTTTACATCAGTGTAGCTATGGAAGTAACACTGCTTGATTTCAACAGCGTGAACAAACACACGAGACAGGCAAGGCATCCTTCTGTCAGTCATCAGCATTAGTGATGGACTGAGTTAAAATCAATCAGTGAGTGTTTTTGGAGCCTACGGGTAGAACAGGTGTGACATCATATTCACTTGGTGGCTTGTTCACCTTTCAACCCTTGTGAATGAAAGCCAACAGCCTCACAGGTTGTGAGTCTACTGATAGCTGTTCCCACAAAAAAAGCGATACAGTAGCATCATCTGTCCTGGATTAAGGCACGATTTAGAATGTCTTAAAAGGTAGCGCTGCAGACTCTGAAATGGTGTCATATCCCCTCATAGGAGATGTAATCATTCAAATCAAAGTTCTTTTTTCCAAATGCCTTACATACACCATGAAATGTGTTATTTCCCCACAACATCCTGCATTATTTAGGGAGGTCAAGCCAGTCAGTCTGTAACGATCCGATATCACTTTAGTTTGTTCGTCAGTGACTTGACCAAGATAAATGACTCCGTACCACCTCGCTGGAAATGTATCCACTTGAGAATGTGATTCCGCTTTGAGTTGCCCCCCTTTTGAGGTGTTGTCACACAACCTCCTCGCGCGTTCCGTCGAGACAGTACATACTGTCGGGCTATCCGTATTTCGCTTAAATGTCGGGCCTTTTTTGTCAGTGGCGCATTTGCCTTGAGCGACATCCTATCAAGTAGAAATTTGACTGGGTCAGGTTTGTCTCGACAGGAGAAGCAGCGCCTTTCACTTTTTTTTTTCCACCTTGTCTGTGGCGAGTCATCACATACCCGAGCCACCTTCACCAGTGCTAACCCTCCATTAAGCACAAAGCCAGTCTGGCAAAGCCATTGGAGTGGTAATCCTCTTAGGGAGACGCATTGCTCATTTGTCCGTGTCCAGATAAAGCACAACTTTAGAGGATTTAGTGGGGAAGTTCCTGGTCACTCCCTGACCTCCCTGTGTAGGACAAGGAAAGATATAAGGGATGGGATTTTTTTCTCGGTATGCTTGGCTAAGAGCCTTGCGGAAAAAAAAAATTTGAAGTACAGTATCATTGGCAACTACTTAAAAAGAAAAAAAAAACGAGCTATTGCCAAAGACAAAAGGTCGAGGATCTTCGTTTCAACTGAGCATCTTTGTTTTGTTTTTTTGTTTGGTTGTTTTTGTTAAGCCCTCACACAGGTTTCCCAGTGTTTTTATTTTGAGGCTCTAACTAAATGCTTTGCATTATGATTTGAATAGCAAACTCTTCACCGACTGTACGCTTGGTCGCCCTTAAGACGATTGCTGACATAAGATATAACAAACAGCTGGAGGTGGAAATGACATCCAGACCCCAACCCGGGCATTGTCCGCACGTTTGTTGGTGAACGGGCTGGCTGTTATGTCACATCAAACAAAGCCGTTGCTCATTTTGTGTTTGCAACGATCTCATGCGATAGGTTATGAAATGACGTGATCTATTGCTACGATGATACCCATCGACGCGATCGAAATCATCCCATACTTTGCAAGCTCCAGCTTTGTCGTTTTAATTGCCATTTTCAATCTCTTTGACATCGTAAAAATAGTAGGACAGTGACAATAATGCCTAGCGTGTAGCGCTACGGATTTTCCGTTTGCGAAACGTAGTAGTACAAATGTCTTCTTGCCAAAAGTCACATCTCCAAATAAAAGACAATCTTTTCCCCACAGATCCAGTTCCCTTCATAGATCGACCAAACTGCCGATTAAAGTGCAACGTCATACTGGTTAAATGGCTTACTTAAACCGTTAGGCCCGTATTGACATTTCCTTTGTTCTTATTCGGTGGATGAAAGGAGGACAGGCCGCCCCATCATTTACATCCGCTTGCTTTTACAATCTGACCCGCACGCATCTTAATTTAACCTCCTCCTTCTCTCCTCCCACGATAGTTTTATCAACTCCCAAACGAAGAATGGTGCCACACCCCTCTACCTGGCTTGCCAGGAGGGCCATTTGGAGGTCATCCAGTACCTGGTCAAGGACTGCGGAGCTGATCCACTCATCAGAGCCAATGATGGGATGACACCCCTGCACGCTGCTTCCCAAATGGGCCACAACACCGTCATTGTCTGGCTGGTATGCACGCACGGAACCATCTTGCGAACAAATCGAGATTAAAGTGTATTCGTCCATCCTTAGATCCGCTACGAAAAAATCTAGTCAGCAGTTTTAAGCCTCTCGATGAAGCGAATTTGAATCCGAAATTGTTGCTTGGGGAAGTTTAAAATAAGACCGCGAGTGTTTCCACAGATGAGTTTCACAGAGATCAGCCTGATGGACAAAGATGGCGACGGGGCCACAGCCATGCACTTTGCGGCCAGCCGCGGTCACGCAAAAGTTCTCAGCTGGTTGCTGCTGCACGGTGGAGAGATAGTCACGGACAACTGGGGAGGGACCCCCCTGCATGACGCCGCGGAGAACGGTGAACTTGAGGCGAGTGCGAGTGTTATTTTTCCTCATGCTATTTAAAGTGCTGTCTGATTACACTGAGGTGAAAACAGACATTCACACTGTCACTTGGGTTTTCACGCGTAAGTGCCATTTTTTTAAATAAAAAATCTGGAGCCTACTTTGGCTCCCTATCTCTGGTCTGGTCATGTGCATAATGGAATTTAACATTCGGGGTTCGACGGAACCTCTGCCATGGAGGTTAAGACACACCTGACTCAAGATGTCAATTAGTTATGACACGCCCGCTTGGGCATCACTGGCTGCAGATGATTACATGACATTGCTCGTCTAATCAGTGCTGTAGGAAATTTAGTTCGCTCAGTAGTCACCGTGACTGTCCAGATAGTGCGTCAGACAATTAAAAAAAAAAAAAACAACTAAACTTAGGTCATGTAATTTTATTTACTTTTTTCTGTTTTTAATAAATGTGTTTTTTTTATGTCTTGAATTTATAAAAAAAAAATCAAATTTTTATTTTTCACTAATGATGGGTTCGGTGAACGTGCATATAAACCTCTAACAAGGTTAAGAACCACTGCTCTTGACATTAGATGAGATTAAAGGAAAGCGTTGGATGATAACGCCATGACACTCCTTGTTAATATTGTTGAAAGAAAGATAAAGAGTAGCGAAAAAGGAACAATGACCCAAAAAAAAGACAGCAACAAATAAAGGTGAAGACAGCATTTTGACACAGAGTGTAACCTCTTGCGTGATCAACAAGTAAATGTTCTTTGAGGGGTCTTGATCTGACCTCTGCGTGATAATGAATATTTAGTGTTCAGACAACTTCAGAGGCTTAGAATCGCTTACTAAAAGCTCTAACTACGGACAACTAATCTATGACTCATGTCCCTCCTCAGTGCTGTCAGATTCTGGTGGTCAATGGGGTGGATCTGGGCATCAGGGACCAGGATGGCTTCACGGGGGCTGACCTGGCCGAATACAACGGACACTTCCAGTGTGCCAAGTATTTGCGCACTGTTGAGAACATGGTGAGCGATGACATGAACCTGGCACTTCTCTTTCCGGGACTTCAGGTGAAAGCAGCGGCGGGCGACTATTCTGCATATTTTAGATATCCCCCCCCCCCGCCCCTTCCAACAAATCTGATTTTAAACGATCAATTCGTTGGCAAGCTCTGCAGGAGCCTGATAACGACCCTGATCATTTGAATGTAAAACATGTTTGAGAGCAGCCCTCGACCAGAGTCTAAGAGTCGAATATTTGTCTACTGTACAGAAAAATAATGTTGGCATCGTTCAACAGAGTGTGGAGCACCGGGTTTTGTCTCGGGACCCCTCGCTCGATCTGGAGTACAAGGAACCTGAAAACAAGCAGCAGGATTCGGGCCTCTCGTCCCCCAACACCACCATGCCCCCGACCAGCCAAGCGGCCCACTTTGATGTTAGTTCACCGGCCAGCTCCTTGTCTAACTATGGCTCGGATATCTCCAGCCAGTCCAGCACCGGGGAGAAGAGGAGCAGCTTAACATTGTCTCGAGGGACGCAGCTGAACACAGTCGCACACACAGGTCAACTTTTATACTAACACAAATTATAATCTTCTTACGTTTCATCTCCACCTGCTTTCAAAGGTTGCCTAGGGTGAATTTCACTTCATTCTAAACTATCCACCATTCAGGATTGAATAATAAGACATACAATATTGATACTCAGAAAATTTGATCTCAAGAGTGGAGTCTTGTTTGTGTAATTGCAATTAGACGGAGGCAAAAATCTGCAACCAGATTGCCTTACTGTCCTTTAATTGAAAGGTGAAATCATGGTGCTGCTCTCTAGTGGCCAAACGGTAGACTGAAGCTTCAACTGAGTCTTGAGAAGTAAATTCGGGAGTGTGCAAGTTTTCACAAAGTGGAGTTTTCTTGCTCTTATCCCATCTTATCATGCTCCGGTTCACTGCATGAAATCTTGAGTTAGCCTCCTTTAAAATAAGGCGTCAATGCACCTGGGAATGAAATAAGGGGGTCTGTTCTTCTGCTTCAGGTGCATCGGAGACAGCCATATCTGACATGCAAGCATACATGGACATGCTAAACCCAGACATCGACCCAGACAAGCCCAAGAAGAGTCCCGACCCTGTTTCAACGCTCCCACCACCACCAACGTATCCACCACCGCCTCCCCCACATTCTCCTCCCCTCCCGCCGCCGCCGCCCCCGTGCTATCCGGCACCGAAGCCCCCTCAGGAGGCCTCATCGGCGGAGTTTTTGAAAGTGAAAAGCAACTTGCGCCACGTGGAGGGCAACAACAGGAAGAAAGAGGTAAAGACGGTCATGCAAATTGGATAAAACACGCACACACAAACATTCTCTCACACACACACACACACACACACACACACACACACACACACACACACACACACACACACACACACACACACACACTCTATATGGACAAAAGGAAGGGGGAGCTCTTGAAGGAAGTGAAGATGGATGTAAAATTAACGGGGAGACTTTCTTCAAGATGTTGGAGTCTCTCTCTTATATATATATATATATATATATATATATAATGAATGTATATATGTATAAGTGAATGAAACACACACACACATTAAAAGGGAGATCTAGCTAGCTAGCTAGCTAGCTATAGATATACACTGTACATCTTTGAGTTCAGCTCAAAACAAGTGTTGCATCTATATAGATATTTCTGGGCGAAGTGTAGTTTAAGGATGATGGTAGAGTACATCCAAAGTAGCCAAGTAAATACAAAAGTCATCATGTAAGAATTTCTTTGGAGCTCCCAAAGAAGACGACCGGCCCGAGTGATTGGGATACATTTGTCACCAACTGCTCATTGTGCCTCATCAGTTGGACCGTTGCTCTTATGTAACAGTGGTCACAAAGATGTTATTGTGTTGGCATGGCTCACAAGGCTAATGAAGACGCTCATTACTGAGGCAAGCTTCGGAGTTGGCACACTGCGCTTACTGTGATGGGTATGAACTCAATTACTGTCATCAATCTGGCCGCAGATCACTCAGCGATGTGCTTAAAGAGCTAGCACCGCTAAAATCAGCATCAACACCACTAAAAGTTGATCAACATTTGCTTTCGTCAAGTGATTTATTGTTTCGCGCTTATTATATTCAACAAAGACAACGTGTCAGTGAGAATCTCTTTCACTCAATGAGGTATTTATCTTCTTGCTACCTGCCATCAGACTGTAAACCCTGGCGAATCGTATGACCAAGATTGCTTCATCCGTAGAAACGTTTTTTTTTTTCTTTTCACAAAACCTCTCATACAAGACAGACAGAATAAGTACTGTCAATCATTCCGTGCGCGTGAGGTGGTTTTGCACTGATGTCAGAGGTAGTGAAAGTGTCCTGACGCGTCAGACTGTCTCCAGGATGAGGTGTGTGTGTGTGTGTGTGTGTGTGTGTGTGTGTCTGTGTGTGTGTGTGTGTGTGTGTGTGTGTGTGTGTGTGTGTGTGTGTCATGTGGGAGGGAGGATTTTAATTAGTCTTGCTCCTTCTCATCGTTTTACCCAGAAGACCAGCCGGGCCAAGTCCTCATTAACAATTTAACCTAAGCCTCTCCTTGGGACTGCGTGTGCACGCACGCACACACACGTGCATATGATGTGAGCGCGCACAATGAACATAGTTTAAAAAAAAAACAAACAAACAACAATTTACTCTGCGTGCTATAGCAACAGGGAACGCTTAGCTCATCCAGGCGATCGGATGAACTTGCAGATGAAAAGAGCTTCAGTCGCCTCATTTGCGTCGACTCGAGTCCAATGTCTCGTGTGAATCGGGCGAACAAAAAAAAAAAAAAACGTTTTGCCTGTCACAAATGCTGTCCGGAGTTGATGGACTTTGACACATACGATTTGTAAGATTTCTCTTATTTGCACTGTACTGTACAAAGTACCGAGGTCTACATTATTATCAGTGCTGCGGTGAGTGAGGCATCTGCGTCTTTGTGCTTTACATAACTGGGCAAGTGGGCCAATGGTTGTGGTGTGCAGGCCACTGGTGACATCATCACTTACCGCAAAGCGGGCCCACGAGGTTATTGATAAGGCCTTTGCGTAAAGTGAGACGGGCAGGTAGAGTGACAGGTGTAGCGCTGAGCGGGAGTCGACGCTTTGGATCTGGTGACAGCTAACTCTCTGGCTGGGCTTTGTGGCCGAGGCTCAGTCCAGACGACAGGAAACATCCAGGAGACACTAGCCGTCAAGGTAAGGTGTTTAAAGACCAAGGGGGCTTTGTAGTCCTCATGGCAAGGGCGACGTTGCATTGTAAGCTTTAGGGTTGATTATCTTTGTTCGTGTTTTTAAATCGCAGGATTCAGACGATAGCAGATAAATAGACGCTGAATGCGTTGCGTTGTTTTTCAGTCAATGCTGCTGATGGGCTTTACTGTGTCAACCGGTTGGTGTGAAGGAATAGTTGTTGGTTCTTGTAGAACAAAACTACTGACTTATTCACCGCCTGTAACAATATATGAGGTAACAACCCAAGTAAATGTGCTTTCGAAAACAATGACCGGGTAAGCTTGTGCAATGCGTCCCGGTCAAGTAGATTGTACGGTACTACACGCAAAGAAAGGCCGTCGGCGTGTTTCTATGTATTGAGATGTGAACGATATGTAATGAGGGGTGTGTGGTGGCTTCGGGTTGCGGCGGGGTGGTGCGGTTGTTCAAACGGGTTGCCATTGTTGGGACCATCTCCCCGGAGGGTGCTAATCATACCACCCATCGGCGGACACTGCTCACATGACCATCTCGCCTCCCCGACAACTAACCAGTTAGCAAAAGTTGCCAGGCTCATCATGGCTCTCAATGAGACATCGCTTAAATTTTTTTTTTTTAAAGAGTGAGGTCAGTTGTCGTGTTAGTTTAACACTGGACAACCGCTGAATGCCTGGGATTTTTTTTTTTTTTTTTTATAACTAAGGACATCAAACACCAATAAAAATGTTGTGGTCAAGAATGTTTCCAATTTATCAATATTTTGAGAGGCATGAGGTCATGTGAGACGTCAGTGCAGGATTAACTCGACACGTTTCCTTTATTTCTCGGCTTATTGCAGAAGTTGGATAGTTACCTGAAGCAAAACTCATCACCATTCATGTTGTCATATCTTAAAGTCTTTAATTGTCTTTACGTTTAACTATTGTGATGAACTTCTTTTTACGCTTTAATGACTGTCAAGAACATTCAATAAAATGCTTATAGAATGAAAAATGGGTTTATGTTGGCAATGCTGATCCTGGAATAAATAATTTCTGGCATCAATAATATCTTCGGGGGGAAACATTGCAAAAGTCAGTGGTTCCGCAGTGTCTGCTTGATTTTGACCTGAAAACCAAAGTGGTTATTTTTCAGGGGGCAGGAAAATAAAACCCCACCAAATTCCGAAATGCATTATTTTCCAGTGGCACCAAAATGGAATTCTGAAAATGAGGGCCAGCAATGAGTCTCACTCGCTAACATGAGACCATGATATGTACTGATTGAGTTCATTATTATAATCCACTGCTTATTCATCTTGAATCTTTTACTGAGACTTCAGTTTTCAAGCTTTACACCTCCAGGAGATACTTTAGGGAAAGTGAAAGTCCTCTGTGGCCGTGTGGTATGCGCCTAAGTGCACTCTCTTACTCCAAGCTGTAGATCAACTCTCATGCTGCTGACGTCGTGTGATTCTTACTTGAAATACAAAGGCCAACGGTGCACCGCAGCTGAATGCAAGCCTTGTTCCGTTATTAAAATAAAGCTGCTTTGTCCACTGAAGGGTGCTAATCTGGAAAGAAAAGCCATTAAGCACCGTGTTGTCCGAAACCTTCCAGCAGAACTAATATCGGGCGAAATATTGTACGCAAAAAATGTTTTCCGCCTTTCCTTTAAAGTCTAATCGTGCCACGTGAAACTCAATGGCAAGTGGATGCTAAGTGCTAAATTGAAGTTGCTTCAATATGTTTTTTCTTTTTTTTTTTCTCTGTTTAGCAGCTGACGGTGGGAGATAACTACGACAAATTACGACGCGTCGACTCCAACAGAAAGTCGAGGAGCTTCAGTAAGCAGCCAAGCACTGGGGACTACTACAAGACCCTGGGGAGTGACAGCGCCGAGCTCCGTGGGAGCAAAGTCATGGCACCAAAGGAGGAGGTAACCGTCAACACAGTTAAGCACGCGGCTGCACGCCAGACGGTAAATGCAATTACCGCATGCACTCGTCTAGTCAAATGGTCTGGCAACTATTTTTTTTTTTTTTTTTTTAAAGAGGATGGGAATGAAAATGGCAAAGTGATGCAAAACATCATCAAGTCGTATTGTTCAGTATCTGTCTCACCTTTTTCTCCAGAGATTTTCTGTCTACGAGCTCGTGAAGAGTGATGAGGAAAACAAACAAACAAAAAAAAAAAAGTCATGGCATGGCACCTGAGATTGACGATGATATGTGAGACATTTAGCATTTTAGTCCATTTCTTTCTTTGGCCTTTCACCTTAGGATTCACGGGCTATTTCTGAGGGAATTGCAATTGCTAGTTGATAAAAATTAAGGTTTCCAAAAAAAATACAGATTGATTCAATTTGATATCACTGTAGGCTAAATGAATGACTCCAAGGTTTAGCTCGATGGCGACTTGTCGGCATTAGGTTACCGCGGCGATATTTGCCTGCGCATTACGCCACTCAGCCGGTTACGTAATCTTCCGTCCTTTGGAGCTTTTTGTTTGCCACACGATGCAAACTGCACCCTCATTTCCATCACCTCTTGAGCCTCCACCTGGCCATCTAAACTCTCGTCAAACAAGCCACAATGGAACAGACGTAGACACACGGCTTAGTTCAGAGTCATCGTGGCTTACAAAAGGATAAAAGCGCTGACTATTTATTTGGACCTCATGTGGTAGCTTGCAATTTGTATAAATGTTCTCAGTTTCTTTCTTGTGGCGATATTTGAGACAATACAAAAAGTGAATCAAAAAAAGACCATGAGCGTATAAAAAGGGTCAATGCATTTTCCATCCTAAAACATTTTTAAATGTGGTTTACAACAAATATGCACTCACAATGCTGCTTACTTGACGTTGGGAGAAGTAAAGCCACCAGTAGCCATCTTACATTGCCATTCGCTCAGCCCGCCTAAATTGAGTACATTGATTCTCTCCGTGGCGTTTTCACATTATTTTCTGTCTCAACGGTGAAAATGCTACTATGTATGTCATACGGTTGTGCCAATAAGTTTGGGAGAAGCACTCCATGCACATCGTAGCGTAAAACGCGGCATAATAGGAGTGTTTTTTTTTTGGGGGGGGGGGGGGAGACAATAGAAGTTGTCTGTCACAGTGGCAACGTAAGATGGCTGCCCTCTGGCTCCAGCCGCCTATTGATGATCCATTCATATATGTGTTCATCTGACTGGTCGTTACTTGCGCCCTGAGCAACTGTGATGTCATTTTCAGTCGACAGCGCGTGGGAAAATGCCCGCCCGCTGAGATCCATAAAATGGGTGCATTTTGTTGTTTAATTCATAGTCCACAAAGGCATTCATCAGAAGACCGTGTTTAGTCTAGTGGGGCCGCATCGAACATATTATTGTCAAGAAAAATTTAGACTTGACGTTCCTCTGTAAAATACTGCAAGTCGAAGTGTTTAATAAGTTAACAACCGTAATTGAAGTCGATAAACAAACTGTTTTTCATATTAATTCTTGGTTCATTTGCCTGAGTTTTATTTTAGGTGTCACCAGTAAGACCAAAATATTTCTGTACAAAGTATAATAAATATGATATTGTTTCTTATAATATTGGCATCCAGATGATGGTAATTTATTGATTATATTTGCTCAAAAAATATCAAAATATGTATAATATCATATGGGAAGAGAACCTTGAGAAAAATAATTGCATATAAAATTGAAATTGCAATGTTGGGGGCTCAGGGATTGCCATTCGATTACTTTTCATAATCATTCAGCCTCGGTCGAGAGTTGGGATTTGTTTTTTGAAAACCATCCAATTTGAGATGGTTGATTTCCATTTCAAATTTCGAAAGCTTTTATTGATTTATTTGTCCAGCGAGCTAGTTCTGAGTCGACACTGGTGGCAAATTGTGAAATAGGAGGAGGTTCCATGTATGATCATCATTAAAACCATCATAAAACGGACATTTAAATAGTCGATGAAACACCTGAAACCAACACGGCAAATAAAATGACATCCGTCCTTGAGCTGATTTTTTGCCACATACCTCCACAGACATGAGAACAGGGCCTGTCAAACATAATCATCGGTCTCTGGGGCTGTATTACTATAATCTCACGGGAATCAGGAGTGGGGGGTGCTCGGCTGATATGGAGGATAATCCCCATTGAGCCAATTACAGCCTCCAGAGGGGCCCCTCCTGGTCTCAGAGGCTTCCTAGCAGATGGGACGGCTAATCAGCGGCACGTGCCGCCGGGCCTCGTCTGGACACTAACCTCCTCCAAACTCCCTGGGGAGGCTTGAATGGGGGGTGGAGAGGGAAGGGGGGGGGGGGGGGGGGGGGGGGGGCCCGATGATGGGCACGCGTCCCAAGAATAAAAGGGGGTGGGGTCGATTCTTTGTCACGGTCCATTAACTCTCTTCCAGCAGGGTTATTGCACGCTTTCGGAGCATGTCAAACGCGTGTAATGTGAAGGGGTGTGCGGCGGGGGAGGGGGGGGGTGAAGCACTATCACTTACAGCAGCAGATGGCCCCGTGCCCAACAATTTAGCTTTGGTGTTTCCCCTGGAGAGTGGGCCATATTAGCTCTGTTGTTGTGTCTGTAAGACTTGATTAAATACAGCAGAGGGAGGAGACCTCTGACATGTGTCACAATCAACAGTCTGTGCAGGAAATGTGTTGTTCCGCTGCTCGAGCAGGTGTTTGAACGGGCATGCCTTTGCACGCCAGCAACAAAGATTCATGACATGAATTGTTATCAATGGATGATCATTTCAAAATGTAATTTAAAACATTTATTTTTGGTGCCATCAATTACTGGGTTTTTTTTTCCAATTTTTGCAAAAAAAAAAAAAAAAAAAAATTAAAGTCAGCACAATGGCATTTCACTAAGAATTGTGACGAAGGGTCAATTTACACCATTTTTTACCCCCCAATCGGGGCATCGTGGCGCACTCATGTAGCGCAAAGACCACCTATGACGCTGCGGAGAATTTTCCAATTTGTCCAAACATGATGAATTATTCATTACGAACATACTGTATTTGCACATCTATACATCTTTTTATGCTGGCAATGTAAATTAAGTAAGTAAATTAAGACGAGCTCCATCATTATATCTGTATTCACTTCTTTTCATGTGGTGAGGTGCCATGAGATTGTTGTCATGTAAAACTGGTGTTTTGCATTCACGTAACATGATTTCTTTTTCATCCATCTATGTAAAGGCACCAACTCATCAAAACAATCTCCTGTAAAAACAACTGAAGTCACTATTTTACAGACCATATAAAACAAGTTTGGACCCCTTCCTGTCAATCAGAGTCTGGGTAACAATTGAAATTGAACATGCTTTGAAATTTTGCTTGCACAGATTTACGTGACCTTGTAAAAAAAAAAAAAAAAAAAATCCACGCCACAAGTCCTCTGGTCAGTTGTACAACAGAAAAAAAGCTATTGGTGGTTCCATTTTGTTTCCCATCCCTTCCTTTGAAGAGTCTGGAAAATGAGACAATAGCAGGATTCAATTCAATTTCAAATGTATTTTATCATCCATAGTACGGGTTGCCATCATTTTGGGGCACATCGTCCTCTTCCATGCGCAGATTGAGCACATCTATGATATCACAAATCAAGAGAATACAATTCTCTGCCCAGGGCTCGGTTTTATTGGAGGAACCAGCCGACGGTTCCACCGCAACATCTGAAAACGGCACCACAGAGGAAACCGTCCCGGCAGCAACTCCTCCACCACCACCGCCGCCGCCGCCGCCGCCTCCACCGCCTCCTCCAAGCAACCCGACGCCAACACCCCCCGCACCGCCACCGTTGCCACAAAACACACCAACAACCCAGAATGACTCGGCGAACAATATCATCTCCAACAAACAGCGACGCGCATCATCCTCATCAGCAAGTGAGTTTCCCTTGACCCCCAAAAATCCCGACTGCAATTGAAAAGGGAAGAGTGGGTTGAAGGGTGGGGGGGGCATATATTTACAACCAACTTTTTAGGAAGATGTTCTTAAAATTTGGACTTTCCCTTTCTTGCACCCTTTTCTTTAAATCGATCACTTCTAATATGTCAAGTTCACTTACACGTTCAGTCTGAATTTCTGAAGAAAAAGATATTTTAGGCAGCCCGAAATCTATCAGGGTGCGTTTTGAGCCAAACACTCCAAACATGAATAATTGAACTCAGTCATCATGCAAGGGGCTACCATTACCCCGTGAAATGGTTTAGTGTTGAGCCATTTCCTTAAGTGCCTCAGTGTGCTCTGTGCTGCTGACTGACCGTGTACTCCAACAAGTGCCACTTCAGTCTTTACCCCCCCCTCCCCAAAAAAAGAAAAAATTTTATTAAATCAAAACGGCTCTGCCGGATTTAAGTTGAAAACAGTGTCCAACAAATGAATGCTTGAACTAACGTTGATACTTTGTAAATCAATAAAATCTCAATACATTATGTAATACTGTTAAGACAAAGGGTGTTATTTGGATTATTTCATTTGCATTTTTTTTTTAATCAAGCGACAGTGTGCCAATTTTTTTAAACGTCAATAGCAGCTATTACTAAAAAAAATAATAATAACAAAGGCACAAATTCAAGAAACTGGATGAATAAGCTTAACTACTTGGTCTCGACCTTTGGCCCGCAGTTAGTTCGCCAAAAATGATAGTTTTGTATTACATCACACATCTCTTCTTGTGAATCGATGTAGACTTGGTTACAATCAGTACAATCAAACTACTCGAATGCTTTTCATCATTTTCTTGACATTTTGATGTCATTGGTCTTTGTGTTCTTCCTCTTGCTTTGTTCCTTCCATATGTGTCTGCTTACATTTGTTTATTTTCATCTCTTTGCCTGCCGTGGTCTTTCCTCACTGCTGCTCTTTCAAGGTGGCGGTCCCTCTGCCCCACAGGCAGAGGGAGGGGCACTAAGACAGATGAAGAGTAAGTAGAGACCACAAAACAACAGTGTACATTGAAACCCCCCCCCCGCCCCCTCCCCAATAAATCTATTCCCTGATATGAAACAACAGGGATAGGCTGAAGCCCTCTGATTCGTTGATTTTTGGAGGAAAGACTTAAATTTGACACATTTTCCACATTAATTAAATAAACAAAAGCTATGACGTTCAGTAGATTGTATATAGTGGTGTGCGTGTGCGTGTGTGTGTGTGTGGATATATAGAGCCAAAAATGGCAATCAATCGACACCAGAATATATGTGGACATTTGTACTTATGCCCACTTCAACCTCCTTCTCATTTTCTCATTCCATGTTTGTGGTTTTGATAAGTCCCCAACATGTACGGCACTGCACCGGCCGGGGCTAGTGGCTGCTATAGCCCCCATTCAGCTCACCCAGTAATTCATTCATTCATTCATCTAAAATATCTCACAAGTATCCATTCTATTCCAAAACAATTTCTGTTCCCGCGTTTGTGCTACAGCTGTAAGTCGTGTGTGTTTGTGAGGGGTGGGAGGGGCAAGGTGAGTCGATTCAGTGACTTGCACATTTGGTTTGAGTTCATGCATGTTGGAAAAAAAATAAAAATAAAGGAAGAACTCAAGCCACGTCCATTAAAAATGCGAATTATATAAGTGCTAATGTTCGCCCTAATCAAATTAATCTCTTTAAGAGTGGTAAAGGAAAACTTGGTAAGGTTAAACATGAAGAAACAACTTGGTTCATGTGGTCACATTGAGGAGAGTAAAACAACTGTGGTTAGGTTATGTTTGCATTGACGTGTCGGAGAAAAAAAAAAATCACATCGCACTTTCCCCCCGAAGTCACGTTGATTTGTTTAGCAATTAAGATTGAAGGAGACAAATTTAAGGGGCAGAGCTTGAGGTGCTCGATCAGATGTTTATGGAGATCTTCCGTTCAAAATTTGAAAAATGGCAAATACCAACATGCAAATGTCATTCAAAAGAAACCCGTTCAGAAGACGGATCACTGCCGTCTGACTCACCGAGTTCCCCGACAACTTTAGTGTTTGAACGTGTCAAGTGTTGATGATCCAACACCGTTTGGCTGTCTGGAAGGTCAAAAAACTCTTTGTGACGAAACGAAGCGAGTGGGAAGCGTGGCGCAAATGGCGCAAAAGGAAGGAATTGTGTATCGACTTTGGCTGCGGTGATTTTGACTCACAAGCTACGGGTGCGTGCGTGCGTGCGAGTGTGTGTGATAATTCCTTGCCAGCTTGCCAATGGCTCGCTGTCACTTTCAGTTACCGGTGATTCCTTTAGATTTTCCGCCGACTGTGATGATGGGGGCTTTAACAGGAAGCTGCTTTCTCCTCCCCGAGGGAGAGTGCAGCAGAGCGTGGGGGAGGCGGGCGGGGGGGCGGTTTGCAAAGCGGTTGGGCTGTTGTGGCCAGTTGGAACATTGCGCCGGCGACCTCAACAGGGAACGGTTTTCCAGGAGGACTCTTTTATGCTTTCATCCTGCAGTTAGAGATGACAGACGACATCCAACTTATTTGAGGTTGTTCTCTGAAATAAGGTGAGGTGTCCATCGGCGGCAGTTCGTTTTGGTCGAAAAAGAAGTCTGGTGTTTCTCTGGTGAACATTTTAAATGGAAATCGAAAGCTTCGATCACACTCGAGTTGTCCCCGTCTTTGATTAACATGTGATCCTATTGAGGTGAGAAGAAGCTGCCGGTGGTGGTGGTGGGGGGGTGCGGGG
>NW_017805149.1:643458-675939 GCF_001891065.2 Hippocampus comes | reverse complement strand
GTATTTGAGTTTGGTGACACGTTTGCTCATGTTTATTCATTTTCCTCATTATATATGCATAACATGTACTGTGCTTATAAAATGGACCAAATGTGACATTTGCTGGCATTTGTTGTAAAGTGACTCATTTTAGTCCCCCCCCCCCACCCCAAAAAAAGGAAAAGGCGTTCTTTGTAAGTGGAATTACAGGTCACAGCTGAAGTCTCTAGAAAGTTGTTGCATTGTTTCATTGTAAGCAGATTAGGGACCGTGGCAGCTGAATACGTACATTTCAAAATAGTCCGTTCTTCAACTGAAAGTTCGGCAGCTCCGCCTTAGTATCAGGTGATGCGTCACGTCATGAAAATAATTTCTCCTCTCCTGGCCAAATGTCACAAACGTGTCTGCTATGGTCACACTCAGGTCCCGTAATGCATTTTTGTGCAACTTGGGAGCCATTTGAAGAGGCAAGAAACAGTTGGGTGATAGGTTTTGATGAAGCACTACGGAAAGGTGCAGGATATGGCGAATCGTCTCAAGATATCAAAGAGAGTCCACAGACCAGTAAACCACCTGTGTGTCCGTGGGCCATGTTAATCTCGTGACACTTACCAGATTGAATGAAGTATTGAACTTGTCGAGCAACACTTCCCTTGTTCTAAAGAGTATCTCTGTCAAGCAAGTTTTTTTGTGTGTGTGTGGGGGGGAGGGGTAGTCTTTCCCTGCATGTAAATGGATAAAAAGTTTGATGATAGAAATCAATAGATGCAGTTAACATAGAGTCAAAGCAGTTGAGGACAACTCATGGGGTTCCCCAAGGGTCTGTGCTTGGTCCTGCTTATATTATATATCATTGATATCTGCTGGGGCTGTAATTATTTTTTTCTAAATTCTGTTTGATGATAATATAACTTTATATTGTTCTGGGGAAAATCTCCAGCAGCTTTGGACTACTACTGGAAAAATAATTTGATCTGTTTAAGGACTGGTTTGACACAAACAAATTGTGTTTGATTTTGAATGAAATGAATATTAAACACAACGACAAAATCGTCAACTCAATTTAAATTGGGAGAGTAAATGAAATTTGATTTCTTGGTGTTGTAATGAGGCGGCCCAGTAGTCGAATGGTTAGCACGTCGACTTCACAGTGCAGAGGTACCGGGTTCAATTCCAGCTCCGGCCTTCCTGTGTGGAGTTTGCATGTTCTCCCTGTGCTTGCGTGGGTTTTCTCCCGGTCCTCCGGTTTCCTCCCACATTCTGAAAACATGCGTGGCAGGTTAATGGAACACTCTAGATTGTCCTTCAGTGTGAGTGTGAGCACGAATGATTGTTCGTCTCTGTGTGCCCTGCAATTGGCTGGCAACTGGTTCAGGGTGTCCCCCGCCTACTGCCCGAAGACGGCTGGGTTCGGCTCCAGCACCCGCTGCGACCCTAGTAAGGATAAGGCGGTTCGGAAAATGAATGAATGATGAATGAATGGTGCTGTAAAGAATACAAAACTGTGATGAAAAAAATCACATCAAAAATGAGCGTAGGACGAAAAAACTTTCTGTACTTCTTCCTACTCCTTTGGACACATAGACAGTGTTGACCTATGCCATCCATTGATGACCTTTTCCTTTCGTTCTCCCTGTACCTGCGTGGGTTTTCTCCAGGCACTCTGGTTTCCTCCCACATTCCAAAAACAGGTGTGGCAAGTTAATGGAACACTCGAAACTGTCCCTTGTTGTGAACGTTAGCACGGAGGGTTCGTCTATGTGTGCCCTGCGATGGCCTGGCAACCAGTTCAGGGTATACTACGGCTTACTGCCCTAAGACAGCTGGGATAGACTCCATCACCCCCACCCCTCGCAACCCTTATGAGGATAAAGCAGATCAGAAAATGGATGGTTGGATCTTGTAATATGTTCATATGTTCAATCCATCAATCTGTCAATCGACTCCATCTTGATTTTTCACCACTTTCACTGTCCTGCATCATTGTTGTGTTATCAGGCACAAAATCGTTCAACATGATGTCCCCTACTGGTGATAACTCAGAATTGCTGGCAGAAATCAAAGCCGGAAAGAGCCTGAAACCGACGCCTCACAGTAAAGGCTACACCACGGTCTTTTCCAACAGCGGGCCAACAGGCAACAATGTGAGTCCACGTGAACGGCTAAATGTATCATTGGAAGATTACAGTTACTCAATCAATCATGTGGGTGCATCCCATCCAACCCCGATGAAGTCTACTTGTGATTTTTTATTCCCCTAGGGAAACACTGTATCTCCACCAGAGACTCGCCCTTGCAGTCCGCCACCCAAGACGTCGTCCCCGCTTGCGTCCACTACGTCGGTCGCCTCCCCTCCCACAACGCCGAGTCGCACTCCCAGTCCACCTGGCTCGGGAAGCTTCAGGACCATGTCGGCATCGGCGAGCTTCGAGCAGCTGCACTCCAATTCCGTCATCAACGGGAGCAATGTCGCCGCCGCAGCAGGACCGCAGTCGGGGAGAAAGTCAAGCCTGGCCGACGTGGAGGCGCTCGTCCCCACGCACGACGAGCAGGGGAAAGCGATTCCCGAATGGAAGCGGCAGGTGATGGTGCGAAAGCTCCAGGTCAAAGTGCAAGAGGAGGAGGAGCACAAACGCAAGGTAGGCACGGCGGTTGGCCTTCTCGTCATATTTTAGCTCTCCCATTTGTGACGTAAAGAATTTGAAAGCGCAACATTTCACTGACTCGTTATGCATTACAGTACAATAATGGTAACGGAACTCCACAAATGGGATGTAGCTAGATTTAGAAGTGGGTTTTTGTGACCATGATTTTTGTGTTCATGCATGACATGTCACTTGGATCAAGGAACTTTCCTTTCCTTTACTGATCAATAAATCCAATCAGCATTTAGTTTCCGAAACTAATAGAAAATGGGCCAGACAGAAAAGTAAAATCGTTTTAGTTACTAAATTGGACTGATCACTAATTTTTTTATGATCAAAAAGATTTTCAAATAATGAAGCTGTTCATTACAACTGTAATGATACAAACTTAAGATTCGATTTGTATCTCGATTTCTGATCCTGAGTTTGATAGAGGATTAAAAAAATAAATATAAATGTTTAAAAAATATATATATATAGGTGTGTGCACTGCAAACAAGTTGACGTTAGCCACGGCTGCTACATTAGTAACATAAATTTATGGTATATATAATGTGTTAACATAATATAAAAAAAAATTGATGTCCGTTAAAAAAGAAATAGTTGCCAAACTAGAAATGTTGCCAATTGCGCATTTTTTTCCCTGACACACACACACACACACACACACACACACACACACACACGATGGCGTTTTTTTTTTTCAAGGATCACTTCACTAATATACTGTCGTCAGGCTTACACTGTCAGTTTGACAAATGTAAAAAAAAAAAAAAAAAGTGGGTTTTTTTTTCAATTAAACAAACAAACAAACCAAAAAAAAAACATTTTTCAGAGTAGAGTGTCCGCAATTTGTTCCATGCCCCACTAAAATTAATTTCAGCATGGTGTCTTTGAAGGTGCATTCGCATAATCGACGTGACTGGGGGAAGGTTTTCGAAGCGCTTCCAGCAAATTGTCTGCGTCTTGTCCCCGATGTGATTTCAATCTCTGTTCTCAACCGGGTAGCCAAAATTCTCCCATTCTGCAAATCTGAATAAGCGCGGAGGGTCTGCAGTTTGTCCTCTCCTCACATAATTGAACAGAACTAGCATTAACAGTAGCCACGGTTTTGCTCGCCGCGGTCAGGTGACTGACATTTTTTTTTTGTCTTTTTTTGTGCATGAACTGGCTTACACTCTCCTAGTGTGAATGCTCCGAGTGTTTCTTATTTCTTCAGGATAATGCTGCATGTTTTGCATACGTTTCGCTAGTTTTGAGTCTTTGGAGTGGCGTGAAGATTTGGCTCCACGGCCCATTACAGCAACAAAACACTTCTGGACGAATAGATTTCAAAGAGTGATGATGGAGTGTTTTGTGCTTTCAAGTTGATCCGGCACATGCAGATTCAGTGGTGTGATGTCAAGCCCATTCACACTGCAGTTGAAGCAATCGCATTTCACCAAACACTGAACAAACTGAGAGTGCATTTGAAACATCCAACCCCTGTGGATAAATACGTGACCCAACTTTTGATGCATCTCGTTGTTTGCGTAAAAGTGACGTGGCCGGCAACGCTTTTACTACACCTGATTGAGAGGATTTCATCTCCGTTGCACTACCCAACCACCAAGGCAGGGGATTTATTTTATTTTTTCAATATCACGGGCGGGGGTCAGTGTTGCATTAATTCCGGGCTTCAGCGGTGACCATTCTGATGCGTCCGTCAAGTATCCTCAAATCAGCTAAATTCAAAACAGGTGACATATGCAAATGTACATAACAAATGCAGAGGCTGAATTAAAAAAAAATTAATAAAAATAAGAGGCAGTGCCATTGCACCACTAAATCCATGTCAAGCCAGCGTGTCCTCGAGGATGCGCAATGAACTCGGTGCTGAAGAGTCCATTCCCTCCTCTCCATTTTCTTGTCTCTCGGTCTCCTCTGACCTCTGATTTAGTTTGCGGCGAGTGGGCACTACCATCCTCAGGAATGGCACTACTCCCACCTCCACAATGCTCTTTTGGGACCGTTTGGGGAACTGATGACCGAGGGCGATCTCAACCGCATTGAGAAGCAAATTGAGAACCTGCAGGTGATGCACAAGGTCTCGGAAGTTGAGAAGGAGCTGGAAGAACTCGAGCGGGAGCTGCATCAGCTTCTACCCGTTTCGGCAGCGCTCACTCAAGGACATTTTTCAGTCCATCCGAAGCAGGTGCACGGCCAAGCTGAAGATCTTCCAGCCTGGTGCAGCAAAATTTCGACCTTGCTCAAGAGCATGGCAATCCTCCTCGCCACACTGGGGGGCAAAGAGATTGACATTCTGGAACTCGTAAGCCCCGGAGGTTCTCAAAAAGGGACAAAGAATGCGGCTGCAACTCATCCAGATCCGGCTGCGGTATTTATCGGCCGCTCTCAGTCTTTCTCGACGAAAGAAGAGGTCGAGAAGGAGATGAGGCAGTTTGGTGTATCGGTGAGGAACCTCAAGGCGAATTATGAAATTCCGTTGCAGTCTGCAAATGGCAAAGAAACGAGGGTGTACAAACGCCAGAGCTCACTCCCAGTTGTGAGTACGTCTCAGAATCATCCGGAAACGGTTTGTCAGGATGACGCAGGTTCCCCCGTTGACTGGCCTCAGTCCCGCACTAACCGTTCTCTGCCTTCAAAGGAGGAATCGGTCTTGAAACTTGTTGAGGAGCCAGTAATCGGGGCATCTTATGCGACCACCGAGATACAGGCGCAAACTAAGATTGAAGAGTTTAACCAGGTCCTTTCTGCATCTGCAGACCCCTTTTTAAACCAGCACCACCACCAAACAAGAAGTTTGGAGGTGCAGACGGATCTCAGCTACGTTCAGGAATGCATCGAAACAAGAAAAGAGAGGATCGTCTTCCTGTTTCTCGAACACTGGCGCAAATACACCATCTCGGAATCTGTCAGACGAGGGAACCATCTGGACTTGAGCTGGGAAAACAGCGAGGATGACAAGCTCCTCCTTTTCATGAAGTCCAAGCAGGTGGTGGGGAAACTGATCGGCCACTGGAGGACCATCATGAGCCAGGTGCCCAGTCGCCAAATTCGCAGGCTGAGTCGAGCTCAGATGATCTACTGGCCGGAACACTTCTTGCCACACATCAACGGCTCACCCGTGAGCTACGAAAGCCTGACGCTTGATCTTTTCATGCTTGGATACTTCCAGCTGCTGGAAATGAACTTGTCGCGCGACGAGCGCAAATTCCGCCACCTCCTGTGCTACGAGATGTTTGATCGTCTCGGTCGGCATCGCTGGGAGATCATAAAGCAGTTTCACAAGGAGGTCCTGGGGCAAGTCGAAAGAGGAACGAGAGACTGGGCGGATGGTTTTGAGGACGTCAAGCTCAAGTACTTTGGCGACGCGGATGACGAGGGAGGCGTGATGTCGGCCTCTCTGCATTCCGCGTCTCCCGAGGTGGCCTACATTCCCACGGAGGAGTCCCATCCGCCGCCGCCTTGTCATCCTCCGCCCCCTCCGCCTCCAAATGCACGTCCCACTCCGACGTGCGCTCCTCGATTAGATCCGCGCTTTGCGTCGCCCGATGCGGCCCCGGACGGTGCGCTGGACACCGGTCGATGTGCGTCAATTAAAAATCTTGAGAGACTTCAGGAGACGGCGGGAAGCCATGAAGTCGCTGCAGTCGAGGGTGCGGCTGTTAAGACCACCGCAGAACCGGTTCATAAAACTCCAAGTCGAGAAAAACGCGATTCCATTCAAGTGATCTATGAACTCAAGGAGTTTAGTAATGAGGAGATCATTCGGTACATTGATCGAAGCTTCGCCTTCTGGAAGGAAAAGGAAGCGGAGCTTTTTGCCATCTGACACGTCTTGACTAACACATCCACGTTCGAGCAGACGGAAAATGCAGGATCGGTCAAATGAACGTGCACTTTTTAGTCACTTGAGAAAAGAAAGCAATTGGTTGTTTGCTTTAGGCCGCGTCACATGAGGTACTTACAGTAAAAGAGGCACAGGGCGACCTCTCAGCTGTACTGGATGAAAAGAAATTCCATGGTGTCAAAAGTCACAAAAGTTTTGCACGCATTGGGAACGTATTCCATAAAGAAGGGATAAAACAGAAGAAATGGTACACTTGTGAAAAGTTTGATTTGCCATACACGTGCTTGCTTTAGATCAGCGGTCCCCAAACTTTTTTGCCCCCTGAACTGTTTTAATGTCGGACAATATTTTCAGGGACTGGCCTTTAAAGGCCGGATAAATACAACAAAATCTCATATGACCTGCATAAAAACTGTGGTATTTTATAAACGTAATAATAAACACGAATCGTGACACGAGGACACGTCCTATCTGCTTGCTATGTTAACGTTTAGATGTGCCTTCAAAATAAGATACACGGCGAATACAAAGTGCATGAAAAATACGACTCACCATCGCCGCATATTATGCAGGGTGGGCTTGGTGCGTGAGAATATCCCGTGAAGATAAATCCGTATTTTAAATCAGACTCCTGATACTATCTATTAAATGTCGCCTTCTTTTTCTTGGAAGTCGTCGACTCCTCTTCTGTCTCCCCTTTTCCCCTTTCCAAAGAAACTTTGCAAAGACGTTTGGTTTTTTTTCCTCATTTTGCTAGCCCCCGGGTTTCATTTTAGCGGTAACCTATCACGTGACTGAGAAGCGCGCCTTCACCTGCGTCAAGCGTGACATACTGTAGACGGACGTAAAAGACAATCCGGCAAATTTTCAAAATAAAACATCTTTCAGATTCTGAAATGTCTAAAACGAAAGTCATGTAAGTTATTTATTCTTTCTGTGTGGCCCGGTACCAAATGACCCACGGACCGGTACCGGTCTGCGGCCCGGGGGTTGGGGACCCTGCTTTAGATCATAGCTGTCGAACTCTGGTCCTTGAGGGCCACTATTCTGCATGCAAAACGATCAACTCATCAACAAGCTGTGGGAAGCCTGATCATGATCCCGATCGTTTGAATCGGGTTCGTTGGAGGAGGGAGGCATCAGAAACAGGCCAGACAGGGGCCCTCGAGAGCTTCGATGGTCTCTGTAAGGTTGCTTTGTACAACCAAATTCAAGACAGCAAATAGCCTCGCCAGTCTGCAACGCAGGAAAGAAAGGTTTCATCTTAAAAGCGGTTTGGTTGACATAACATTTCCAACTATTGTGAGTGCTCCTGAGGGTTCTCCAGTCACATAAGGCGAAAAGACAATGTCAATCTTTTTTTTTTTTTTTTAACAGATTTTATTTGAAATGTTTGACCGGGAATCATAATTTAGCTCTTGAACATGCAGCGACACTGTTTCATGTACAAAATGTCTGACTTGGCATTAGAAAATCTTTTTGAGAGTCCAAGATCCACCCTGAGATCCATTTTACATTTTAAGACTCATTTTGCATCATTTGTGTGGTTCGAGAGATTTGAACATGTGTTCGTATTTTGCTGTTATAAATAAAGTTGTTTGCATTTTTTTTTTCTGAATATGTTATCTCATGAGCTCTTGTGATCAAGCACGACAGTATAGATTCTCCACTAGCTTCCTAAAATATCGGTCTAGGTCTTTTTTTTTTTTTAATTTAATTTTTTTTTCTTTTTTTACCAAAAAAAGACAGAACTAAATAATGAGTATTTTTAAAAACAGAAAGGGAGAATCAAATGATCTGTTCCAGTTAGGCTTCTAAGGTTAGATGTCAGCAGAGGTGGCTTGTTTTAGGAAGAGACAATTTAGACAAAAGGCAAACAAAAAAAAAACGATCTGTTTATAAAAAAAAACAAAAAAAAACAAAAACAAAAAAAGGGTTGAGGCCATTATTTTAGGAAGGGAGTAGGATTGTCAATGGAATTCGGTCCAATAGAAAGACATGAGATGTTATTGAACTGTTGGCATTGAAGTGTAAAGTCCCAAACTTTTGTCGCTGCGTCTTCCGGCATTGAGATTACCTTCAAATAACCCTCTTAGCAACTCCCGCTGTCGTGCTATTTTTGGCTTGGAAGCCATAAGGAGGTTACAGTGACCCTTGATCAACGGCAACTTCACAAATGGGAAAGCAAACAATATTAGTTATGTTAGCGAAGGTTGAGAACAGGTTGCGAGTTACATTTGACCAAATTTACAAACAGACATGAACTGCATTAGCGAATATCGTATGAAAGAATTCATTCCATGCATTCGAGAATCACTGGAGGGTCACGAGATGCATCGCAGTGAGTCCATCTTGGATAATTGAACACCGTAGAGTTCACATCGAAAAAGATCCAAATAGGAAGCAAATGTGACTCTTGCACTTTGTATAAGGGGGACTTTTGGTCAAGCGTTTTGTTATGATTTTAAGTGAATGAAACATAACATCACAATTAGATCCCATAACGCACTAATTTGGGATCGCTTGCAACTTCAACTGACTCACAGCAGAACACCAAGTAGTCAAATTCCATTGACGACAAAATATTCAACGTTCGATCGCATGAGCTGCAAATTCATCGGCTCTATTTCTTTTTTTTTAATTTGCTTTGCTGTTTTTTTTTTTTCTTAAATTCCCAGGGGAATCATGAAATATTCATGACATAGATAATCTTACCTGGATTCCTTTGCCAAGACAAGTGAAACGCTTAAACAGGAGAAATGCACGGGAGGTAATGTATCTTGTCAGGTCAAAACAGAGAATCCAAGATGGCTGCCCTATTTGCCGTGGCTCCTCACATTACAATTAAAAAAAAAAAAAGGACAATAGGCTCCAGTTACTCAGAGAAAACGTCATGTGTTGACTTAAGAGAAACAGGAGAGGAATACCGAATAATGTCCTCTGTTTGCTGCATGCGGAACATATGCATACACACGCAGCCGCTTTGAGCAGTCTTCCGTCGAGGCTTTTTCAGATGAGAGAGTGCACAGTAGTTGAACACAAGGTTAAACATTGGTATCACCCGTTGATTCTTCTCTCTGCAAAGGTTTACCATCACGTCAGCTTCTTCACACACACGGCAGAGAACTAGTAAGCGTATGTATCCAACCATTAGGGGGGCATCCAAGAAGTAATTGGCTTTGAATTATGCGTGACGGGTTTCTGACTTCAAAATGAAACGCAAATATATTATTATTTATATGGGAGTTTAAAATAAGAAACAAAAATGCAATGCGGCATCACTATTGAAATTTTAAAAGGGCGCATTCAATGAAAGGCACTTTCATTTAAGCAGCGGGGGAGGGGGGTCGCCAATGCGGTGCCCGCGGCCACCGGGGGAGCCCTCAAAGACTACATGAGTAATAATAGCTCCCCGGTGATGAGACACTGTGACTCTCCAGGAATATTGTAGAATCGTCCTCCCGAAAAAGATACCAGAGGGGCGGAGCAAGACAAAGCACGCGTGCAGGCGGACGGCGCCAGGACGTACTCACACGATATTTGTCGTTCTGCTGATCTTGGCAGGCTGACGAGGAAGCGGCACGCCTGGCATCCATGCCCGCCTGGAGGAGAGACATGATGAGGAAGAAAATGGACGAAGAGAGGTGAGTAGCGAAGCTCTGTTGCTGACCAGAATCGTACTCTGGCAACCGATGCTTGAAAATGACCAGCTCTACGTGATTCCGGATAGACGGGCGGACAGAAAGGAATTGGGTGTCCATGTGGCACATACACCACGTTTCAATTCATGCAAATGTTTTTCTCCGATTTTTATGACTCGTCAATGCAAATGGCACTAAGCATAATTTTCAAGTCATCCTCTATCGAGCCATCCATTTTCCGATCCGGTTTATCCTCACACGGGTCACGGGGCACGCTGGAGCCTATCCCAGCTGTCTTCGGGCAGTAGGCAGGGGACACCCTGAACTGGTCGCCAGCCAATCGCAGGTCACACAAAGACGAACAACCGTCACACCTGGGGACAATTTAGAGTGTTCCATTAAGCTGCCACGCATGTTTTTGGAATGTGGGAGGAAACCGGAGTACCGGGAGAAAACCAACACAGGAAGGCCGGAGCCGGAATCGTGCTAACCAGTTGGGCCTCCCCAAGTCATCAACCGTGAATGTTTTTATGCAAGTGATAACAGTCTACTTTTCAAAAAGTAAAAACATATTTTTTGTTGTTATTTATTATTTACTATTATTATTATTATTATTTTTGTTAAAATTCCCCATCCCAAAATTATTCACAGCGAGACACTTTATAGGTTGCCGGTATTAAGAAGCGAAAGTCATCATTTGTTGAGTTTGCAACACCGTGAGGTCATATTTACTGAAATCAAAAGCTATTTCAATCCAAAACATCTTAACAGGTGATGTCAAGTTTTAACAGAGCAACCTAGCAGCTTAGTGAATCTTTTTGGACAGTTTCCACTTGAATTTCTTTCCAAGATGTCTGAAATGATGCTGTCAAAAAAAGAGGACCTGTGTTGACCTTGGATGTTTTTGATTGAATATATATAAATGTCTAAAATGCTGTGCATAGTCATTTGGAATGGTGCTTTTTTTAATTTTATTTTTATTTTTTTTAAGAGCCAGTGTTTCCTCATGGGGGGGTATATATTTGGGTATGTTGGGGAGGAGGGGGGGGGCTCCTCTTTTATGTTGTGAGTTGAAATTGTTTTAACTGTACAGCACTTTGAGTTGCATCTTTTATGGATGAAAAGTGCTATTTAAATAAAGTCTGATTGATTGATATGAACAAAAACTACGTTTTAAATTTTTGAAAAAAATACTGTTGTCACTTGAAGGGTTGTTGAGAAACATTCAAATTTTTCTCTCGCACATTTGCATAATAATTTGGAACACGGTGTCAACCATACTTCAAGACTTCTATCGGTGTTTCTGTACATGAGACAGATTCCATCAATTTGAAACTTTTATTGTGTATGCCACCCGATTATGAAGTCGAAATGTATGCCGGTTGTACTATTTGTAACCCTGTAAATTCTTTTTGATATTTACACCCTTTCCTCTTGTGCTTATGCCCTCCTGGTGTGACAGGGAGCAAAAGAGGTAAGAAAAACACATTTCGATTTCTATACATACACACATGATCATTCACAATAGTGCCTATTGAAATGTATGATGGCTCCCCAGATTGTCCGTGACTGTAAATGCTTTCGCTAACTGCTATTATATAATACGCACGATTAGGAATGCTAACTGTACAGGATAGCATATCTACATCCTAGAGTATATCCATTTAAAAATTCAACTGCACTAGGAAACAATATTCTGTACCTGGGATATTTTTATATCCCCTTATCCACATTGAGAAAGAAATGTGCACGATAGCTCCAAAACGTTTCCTTTTAGCAGCACGTGAATGTTAATACTCAAAATAGATACAATAGGCCAATTTCTCAGGCTAGCGAGCAAATGATACCATGTTGGATCTTAGTCCTGATTCGTAGATCCATATCGGTAAAAATGACATTTCTTAAAAATTTTTACGGCTACTTCGAAAAGGCAGCGGCATTGTGATGACGTCATTTGGCCAGGCAGTCGAAGCAGTGTGATTAAAAAGTTGCATAATTTTTTTTAAAAAAATTTTGATGAGGCGGAATGCAAATGTATTTTACTTAAAAGTTAAAAACAACTGAACCGTACTTGACGAATGAACTGAACTAGTTGAAAATATGTTTGAGTCACTGTAACATTACAGTACTGTACTGTAGATGCAAAATTTTAACATTGAAATCAGGCTTTCATGTACCACTAGAGGGAGCCCGCGTACCACTAGTGAACACATCTCAGACTTTGAAAATGACAGTAGATTAAACAATCCGATTCAGTCGCGTATGCGTTTGTCGCAGTTGTCTTGCGTGTATGTAAATAGTACATAGAATAGTTCATAACGTATTTCCGTGTCCTCTGTTGTTTTAAAAAATAAAATGACAATAATACAAATATTAGAAAGAAATGATGTGTGTTTTTTTTAAAACAAATTCAATCTTTGTCCTCCTGAATCCATTTAGGAAAGCAGAGGAGGAGGCCAAACAGGCCAAAGAGGTAGAGGAGAAGACAGAGTTGGAGCGACTAAGGATCTTGGGTTACGACGAGACCAAGCTCGCCCCCTGGCAACGCCAGATCATCCTGAAGAAAGGGGACATAGCCAAACAGTGACCTGGCCTTCCCTCCTTCACGTCCGCTCATGGGGTCCTTCCCATCATCAACCCACCCGCAACTCCCAAGGCCTTCACTGATTGCTTTTCTCTCCCTGATGTTTGTTTGTGCCCTCAGCTGGGGAGAGCTCCCATTTTTGTCGCGCAACGTCCAGCCACAGAACCGATGCAGGCGAGTCTCCTCAGTCCTGTTGAAAGTCTCATGGAGACAAACTTTCAGCATTAGTATAGCTCCGGCATGCACAGATTGCCCTCACCCGAGACCTTTTCTTTGAACTGTGTGTGCACGTGTGTGTGTGTGTCCTTCATTCAGACCTGTTCGCTTTCCCGCAAATTCAATGTGTTTTGCTTTCTCATACAATCGATGAGTGACAAATAAAGGGGCTATTTGTTAGCATTGTTGCCACGGGAAAGGGGTTACGAGCCGTCTGTTTTGTACAGTCCCCGCACTCGCCATTATGTAACACTACTGACATACTAATCAATGAAACTGCGTCATGAAGACAATTTTGTATAGCGCTCATAGAAGCGCATTCTTTACTTTGCAGACAGAGTTGTCATTCTTCCAAGAAACAAATCTTTCTTCTTCTTTTCAAAACAATCCCCTTTGACCTAAACTTACATTTTACTGGGTGTGAACAATTGAGGAAAATCGAATTTATGTTTATATTATCAGCACTTGTTCATTTTCTATGTCAGCAGTGGAAAAATTAAAGGCTACATTAATTGAAATTCATTTTTTTCTATTTGTGTTAACGCTATGGTGATCATGAATGTTGTGTGCATGTTTGTATTGTGATATCACTAAAACACTGGGGGCTATTTGGAAAAAGTCCAGTTTATTTTTACGGCAAACCGTTTGTCAACATGCGCTGGGTATAATATTAATCAGTCCCTCGATGATTATTATCATCATTTTGTGAATGCGTCTAAAATATAAATAACATTTCCTTTCTGTGGCTCGAAAATGTCACTACAGTAAATGTGAAAGTCTGTTCAATATATTATTGTAGAACGAAGATGACATGTAAGAACATCACGAAGCTATCAATATTAATATGCAGGCGTATAATATATACTCTACATGTGTACAGTAACAGAATTTTAAAAATGTTGGATAGCACATTTGAGAAATTATATAATGTTTACAATAGCTAATCATTTAATGAAGCCTGCAGTGCACATCTCGCGGCATCATCATTTGGAAATAATTACTGACTTTCATCAGCTGCCATATGATGTTGAAATTTAAAATGATTTAATCACCATTTGATTTTTTTTATATATATACATATAAACCCTGTACATAGTCACCCCCTCTGATCATGATAAGGTCAGTGTTTGCATACTGGATCTCAGCCTTGATTGGGTAGAATGTTGGCTAATACATGCAAGCATGATTATGTTTTCAGATTGTTAAAAATAAAAGGAAATACAAAAACGGCTCAGGCTTTGCTTTTGTTGACTCAAAGGACAGGAAATGGGTGAATAGTTGAGCTGTTTTTAAATGGAATTTATAAGGCAAAAAAAAGGTATTGCTGAAACCTCCTAAGGAAAAGCATATGTTGTAATTATATATTCATTGACATTTCTCAAGTTAACATCACGTGTGACTCAAATGCAGTTCAGTGGTGTACATTTAGTGTGGTTGATATTGTTTTCCCCAGCTAAACATTCAACGTCAAAAATTCTAACGCAAACCACACGCTTTAGATAGATAGATAGATAGATAGATAGATAGATAGATAGATAGATAGATAGATAGATAGAGGTCACCTTCAAGTAGAATGCAATGATGATGGTTTGAGTGCGTTTTCATTGTGTCGTAGTAAAAACTAATGGCCACTAGAGTGCGCTCACAGCCTTTTTGAAGTTGCAAACCCAACGAATAAACTTGAGGATCAGTGAAAGTAAACAAAACAGAGTAAAATGACCGAGTTATACATTTCCAAAACGATTAAATGTTCTCTATATATACGTGTATAGACTACTTTATATATAAACATAAATACATCCAAATGAAGTGAAACGTTTATTTTAAAAAGAGTGAAAACGGTTTGAAAAAAAATGGTCGATGTGCACTTTTCTGTGACTAGCTGGCGCTCACCTGTGCCGGTGACGTCACCACGGAGACACCAAAGCAGGAAGTGGCCCTTTGAGCACAAATATGTGACACGATTGCATCGACCAAGCAGCAGACGCAATTGAAGTCTTACGCTTTCTCTCTCTTTTTTTTTTGCCGATAGTTGGGAATTTTTCGAAGTTCAGCACTCTCAGGTAAGGCAGCTGTGACGTGTTGCAGCCTCGCTTGCTTGCTCTGTTGCGTGTCACCTTGCCATAAAAACAACCATGGGAATGTGGGACCGACATTTTTTTTTCTCCCACCCTGAAGCGTCTCTTACGGATTGAAACTGCAACTGTGTGGAGACAATGGACAAGCTCGTAGTAGAAATCATCGTGTCGGAGGATTAAATATGTAAACCCATGCACGTTTTGCTTATGGCATGAACGGGTTCAAATGCTTGAATAGTTTTGCAATGGCAATGTACTAGGCAAGCGTTAAATGTTAGCGTTACACTTTAAGCGGGCCTTTGAAGTTCTAGCATTGCAAAAAATAACTATAGTTCATGTGAAATAAAAAAAATCAATTGTATGTACAGGATGGCCAAAAATGTACTGTACTCACTCTGATAGGCGTTGTAGTCCTTGTTTTTCACCATTTGTCTTTTCTTATATGTCATCAAAATACAGTATCTTTAATGCAACATTACTCTCTGTAATTCAATTGATTAGACTTGTGACTATGTCAATAAACACGTAATTTAAGAAGAAATTCATGAATATTTAAGGGTGAGTTCCTCTTTGGCAGGGGAGACACACTCTATCATGACTCTGTATAATTTCCCTTTACTAATTCGTTTATCCTCACGAGGGTCTCGGGCATGTTGGAGCTTATCCCAGCTGTCTTCGGGCCGTAGGCGGGGTACACCCTGAACCGGTTGCCAGCCAATCACAGGGCACACATATAGACAAACAAGCATCCGCGCTCACAATCACACCAAGGGACAATTTTGAGTGTTTTGTTAACATGCCATGCATGTTTTTGGAATGTGGGGGGGAAACCGGAGGACCCGGAGAAAATCCACGCAGGCACAGGGAGAACATGCAAACTCGCACAGGAAGGCCGCAGCCCGGAGCCCGAATCAAACCCACCAACCACCTCTTTGCGATGGGGCGAACATGCTAACCAGTTGATCACCGAGCCGCCCACTCTAGATAAAAATCTGTTGATTATTTTCTCAATTAGTCATTTCTATCCCTCTACAGGTATTCAAAAACAGTACATTGTTTCAAATTGACAGCGCAGAAAATTTACATAGATTAAGATTCCGTTTCTGATTGGTGCGTAATGTGAGAAGAGAGGCAAAAATGTTGATCACTGTCTTCTAAAGTAAAAGCGAATGTTTGCAACTGTTGTGTTTTGATTCAACACAAATCTACTTCCGTGAAGGACTACAGAAGTCGGAGAATATTTACTGTTGTGAGTCTGACAATTTATTGGTTTGGACAACCTTTTAAAGTATCAAAGGTAGGACGTGTTGTTTTTAGTGGATTTACTGGAGCATCTCTGCTTGCGTGTGGCAGTGCCTTGATGTTAGTTCAAGAACTGACTCAAAGTGTTATTTTATGTGTTCTCAGTGGGAGGCTCTAAAAGGCCCACTATGGGTCACTCGTGGCCGTTTGAGGGCCTTGCACTCTTAGGATTCTGATGTGATCCCTCCTGTTCATTTCCAATGAAACCGGTAATGCTAACGTCTGTTTGTGGGGATCCGTAAACACGCTCTTATTTTTTTCTACTCTTCCACAGAGCCCTCAAATGTTGTAGCTGCTGAGGGGGGTCAGTGGACTGGGTCAAGGTGACCGAGGCAGGACGCCATGTCTCGCACCCAGTCAGAGGGCCGTGCGGGTGACCGGTCCCCTCTAATTCTGGAGAGCCGCTTTTCCACAGAGCTGCATATATCTGAACCCGGCGATGAATGCTACCAGTCACAAAGCTCCCCGACCGTCCAGGCGGAGGCACGCACGGTCCAAGAGGATGGAGTTGACAGGCTGGTGGTGCCGCAGCAACTGATTTTGAGCACCCAAAGTGCAGCGGCGCTGAAGCTCGGCACCCAGCAGATCATCCCCAAGAATCTAGCCGTGGCCAGCCGGCCCAAAAACCGCCACCACACCACGGTGGTGACCTTCCCCGTGGGACTGGAGAATTCCAGTCATGGATCCCGCATCCGACACTCAGCTCAGGGGCCTGATGTGAGCTGGGAGGACTATGACAGCGATGGAGACGGCTTCGCCTTGAGGAGGAACCGCAGGAACAAGTCCTACAGAGCAGCGGTGACCAGTTTGGACATTGAGGCCATGGCGAGGGGAAAAGGGGCTGTCGATGCACTAAAACCCGTAAAAGAAGGCAGAGGGTCCAGTCCAGGTTCAGCTCGCAGCCCCGTGAGGAAGGTAGAGGTTGCTTTAGCCCAAGGGGGTCAAACCAATTTTCGTCGCGGGCCACATTTTAGTTACCGTTTCCCTTGGAGGGCCATTATGACTGAAATCATCTAAAGAAGTCAAGAATAACAGTTGATTCAACTATTGTTTATGTTCGCAAGAATAACAGTTGATTCAACTATTGTTTATGTTAGTGTTATGAGGTATTTGGCAACAAGAAAATGCTTACAATGTCTCTCTTATTTATGACATATGAGAGTTTTGAATTTTGGTAAATATTTCAGCAAGCATCATGGAAGTTGCCATGTTTGATTTGCTTTCGCGGGCCACATAAAATGATGTGGCGGGCCAGATCTGGCCCGCGGGCCGTGACTTTGATACGTGTGCTGTCGCCCGTTTTCTTTTGGCTAAATGGAAGCTGACAAGGCACAAGTCATATTGTAGCAGAAATTGCTAATCGCCACCACTAATTTTTTTAAGTTAAGTAGTAACAAGGCACAAGTCATATTGTAGCAGAAATTGCTAATTGCCACCACTAAACTTTGTTAAGTTAAGTAGTGGCAATAGTCAATAAGAACCACAAAAGCGGTCTTCACAAAACTGTGTGGCTCGTTGGCTCAAAGGCGGCCGAGCAAGAATGCGTTTGCTTTTGGTGAGGATCTGCATAAAGGTGCAAACACTGTCATTGATTAATTTGAATAACTACGATTAAGTGCACACAACAGCCACTCTCCAACCCCGGTACGGAATTTATGACTTTCATGATCGTGACGACTACGGGTCGTCTAAAAAGTGAGCGCATGCGATCCCCTACGAAGATGGATATTTTTCATTTCGCGTCGCCAAACACAAATACTCCACAACCACGGCGACCACTTCACCGAACGTCGGCGTACATGATGTTTAACAGAAGCTAACTCTGTCGGCAGACAACGAAACACAACAACACAGCTCGGCTTACCTTTTGGATGTGTCGTAATGTCTCAGACGGTGTAAGCTGCAGCCTAGCTTCCTAGTCATGAGCGGAGAAACTCGTTGTGGGTTTTCGTATTAGTTGTCTGGCATCGGAATTTGGTGAAATTCCAAACGGCTCGATCGCGGACACATTTTGGACAATAGGTAGCTGGCAAAAGGTTGACTTGTTTGTTGAATCGTTTAATTGTACACTATTGTCATCTCTCACCCTTGTTATGACACAATTCCACCAAGCAGTATGAAAATCCCCTGTTGTGGCTTGTATCGACGACGACGTAAATGCCAGGGGGACGCCCACCAAACAATTTATTCCAACAACACAATCTGATTCAGAATAGATGTTATTTCAAAGAAATGTTTTGACTGGTGATGATTCCCTCTCGACCGTTTCACAAACGACGGAGCTGCGACAACACTTTTTGCACAATAGCGACTGGGGCCGCAACAATAGGGAACCAAAAAGTGTTTTTTATATTACCCATCAGTTATTCTGGTACCCAAATGGAGACGCTTGAACTTTACGGTACTGTTTGGCGGAAACTGGGATTTAGCCTCGGTCATGCTCTCTGTTAGTCATGGAGATGATGCGCAATCTTCCGCATGAGGGCCTCTTTTGAGGAAGTCCTCATTTAGCGTCTACTTAGTAGTGGTTCCCATTACGTAGATCGCGATCGACCAGTAGATCGCGGACTGGTCCCAAGTCGATCGCGAGGGGTGTAGAGGAGAAAAAAAACAAACAACTATTGGTGTGCCTGTTAGGAATATATTTTTTGTGTTCATGTACACTGCACGCTAATCATCCTGTGTCATTTTCACAAAAAATATTTTAAAAATAAAATAAAGCAGGTAAATCTTTAACCTACGGTGGTGCGTGACCTACGTCACCGGAAGTTGTTAGCTGTCGCACCTTGCGATCGGAGCTGTTGTGCTATATCTTTTATCGTTACTTGTACAATTCACCGAGCGCACGGGCAAAGAATGGGAATCTAGAGGGCCGAGGGAAGCACTTAAAAACGGTACGTGGGAGCTACGATAGTTAACAGGCTGCAAAAGTGCGTCGCATGCCTCCGTGTCAGGCTGTTGCTCATCATGGCGTGCGTGTGTGTGTATGTAACGGGTCGATCTCGGGAGGTTGGTTGATCGAAAAGTCGATCTCCGGTCCAAAAAGTTTGGGCACCCCTGGCAGTTTGTACTGTAATGAAGTAAATAATAGAACAAGATATGAAGCGAGCTATCAGGGTGAAGTGAACCGGAAGAAAAAAAAGATATCTACGTTCCTCAATGACAAAATATTCTGTTGTTGTCCTTCCAGCGAACTCTGGGGAGAAAGAGGAACCGTAACCAGCGCGGATCATTCAAAGATGGTATGAATGAGTTCCTCTCCACGTCCCAAAAAGTGGCCAAAACACTCCAAACGATCTGATGTTTGTTGATTATGGTAGAAGGTTGGAACCGGTGCCGCGTGAAATCTTGCCGAGGCACCGGGTTGGAAATTGTGGACGTAAAAGTCTCGTCAGGTTCCAGCTCTCTTCCAAAAAAGGGATGGCTTGAACTCGCTCTGCGCACTGAATGTGACATTGTTGAGGTCTGATTATTGAATTGTAAAATCATGCAGCCTCAGCCATTCAGCCGCTCGTCACCGTGTGTGGACGAGAAGAAAACGGCTGTCCCGATCATTTATCCAAAGTCACAAACACCGTGTTTTTACATGCAGAGGTGATCTGCGGTCATTCATCTTCTCTCCATATTTGGTCCACTAAATCATACGGCCACGTTGTCGACACGCAAACTTTTCCAGACTGAAGAACCCCCGAAATGATTCATTTGTGGGTTTGCGCCCCAGCGACGCCGCGCCTCTACCAGGAGATCCGAGAGCGGGGTTTGCACTCCACCAACCAGGATGAGCTGCTGGACGACTTTGTGGTGGTGGAAGCTCCGGTCGAGGATCAGAGCATCGTGGTCAAGAGCTACAGGCCGGCGCAGCTCACCTGGAGCCAGTTGCCACAGGTAAGCCGTGCTCAGATGTGATCATGATGATGATGGTAATTGGGGAAGGGGGAGGGAACTGGGATTGCAAACGTGATTTGGACATACGTATTTGTCAGATGCCTGACAATCGCGTTGAAATAAAATTGTTCCCTTGCTTCGTGAAGGTGAAGGAAACCGGCATACTGAGCATGATCTCACCTCAAGAGAGAAAAAGGCAAGAGGTAAGTATTTATTCATCATTTATTTATATAAAATACACACACACACACACGGGCACCTCGGTGGTCGAGTGGTTAGCGCGTCGACCTCACAGTGCAGAGGTCGTGGGTTGGATTCCGGCTCCGCAGTTCCTGTGTTGAGTTTCCATGTTCTCCCCGTGCTCGCGTGGGTTTTCTCCGGGTACCCCGGTTTCCTCCCACATTCCAAAAACATGCGTGGCAGGCTGATTGAACACTCTAAATCACAGGTGTCAAAATCGAGGCATTCCAAAAACATGCGTGGCGCCACATCATTTTATGTGGCCCGCGAAAGCAAATCAAACATGTCAACTTCCATGATGCTTGCTAAAATCTCAACCAAAATTCAAAATTCTCATATGTAATAAATAAGAGGCATATTGTAAGCATTTTCTTGCGACCAAACCCCGTCATTACAGTCACTTAAACAATTGTTGAATAAACCATTATTATTTACTTTTTTTTATGTAGTTTCAGTCATAACAGCCCTCCAAGGGAAACAGTAACTAAAATGTGGCCCATGACAAAAAGGAGTTTGACAGCCCTGCTCTAAATTGTCCCTAGGTGTGACCCCATAATTCACAATTTGATCAATTTCATATTTTTTCAAAAATATTATACTATTGGTCAGTCCAAACGTGTGGGTGTTATTCTTCTTTTTTTTTTTTTATTTAATTTTTTTAATACAGATTATTGACGAGAGAGTTACCTCACAAGTAAAATGTCCATAGACATTTCAAAACATGCCGACATCCAATTTAAACTCCTGACGAAATACAAAAGTGAAAGTGTTGACAATGTGTGTAAAGTAGTCTAGCGGAGAATTCATCGCTCCCTTTTTTGTTTTTGCTTTTGTTTTGTGTCAAGAGCAAAGGTCCACCCTGTTTGCACAGGCACACCTCGCCGGGCTGTCTGCCGCGTGGGCGATTCCCACTTTTATGCCCAAAGTTACCTTGTGGGTCTCGATTGTATGGCTTCAAATTCATCTCAGTTTCCACGGCACTGCCCTTTTCGTCAGAAACTTCACATTTGCTTTCGGCTCATGTTCAGCAGCACAAAGAAATCCGTGTTACAATCTCACCCGTATGATTTGCTCCCAGTTTTGACGACTTTCATTGAAACTGCTGTTGTTGATACTTATTGTATTTTTTTAATATGTTTGACAGGCAATCTTTGAAATAATCACATCGGAGCACTCATACTTACACAGCCTGGGCATCCTGGTGCGACATTTTAAAGAGAGTGAACCTCTGAAGAAAACCATGACGGCCACAGAGCACCATCACCTCTTCTCCAACATCTCGGTTATTCATCAAGTCAGCAAACGGTGGGCACAATACATACTCATGCTGTTACACTCTTCTGTGGGCTTTGATTTCTTCCATACATTGACTGCTATATGCAGTTGCAGTTTTTGAAATGAATCAAAAATGTAAGGCTCCCCCCCCGAAGCACGGGTTAAGTTTCTTGTCGGCCCTATCAACATGTTAAAACACGCTTGGCAAACAGGTTTTGCAGCCTCGCTGCTCTACGTGGTATTTCGGGACTTTTGAAATGATAATGTGCTGCATTGCAGAACGTGTCAACAAATGCTTCAAGTCAATGGACTTTGAATGTTTTGAGCCAATAGGAGAGGAAGTGTGATGTAAGAGCAGATACAAGAACAAATAATGATTCACATTTGTATCAATATGTGTTGTGTCCCTTCTTCCCGGCTTGCATGGTGTCATTTGACCTTTTTTTTTTTTTAAATATGCTCTCTGCAAGGGTGTGGCCGAAAGTCGTGTTTATTGCGCTCATCAGGAATACACTTAAGATGGATTCAATTTCCCATTTTAACAAAATAGATGTTGACTGTCATATGTTTCTTTTAAAGAAACAGCCAAAATGCAATCCGCCAAGATGCCACAAGATTGTGGCCAAGCACTACATTGAAGGTTCTGAATATTAAAAGGCGCCAAACCGACACTTTATTTGTCAGTGCTTATGTACAAAAAATACAAATACTGTAGGTGAGTTTTTAAAAAACAATATATAATGAACAAATAATTTTGGGCAGGTCCCTTAATGTTTACGATAATAACGATAGGTATTACATTTTAGATGCACTGCCTTCCTGGTAACACATAATACAAAATGCCATAGGTGGGCTAAAATTAGCATCGATGTGGCAGCATGATCATTATTCAAACAATGGATATTTGAAAACAAATGGTGCAGCAACACCTGTGATTGACTGGCAAGCACTTCAGGGTGTGCTTCCCCCAATGACAGCTAAGAAAGCCACACCGGCGATCCTCATTTGGATAAGCGGTTCAGAGAATGTACGGATGGATGGATGGTGCGGCAACACATGTAGACAGACAATGTGGCATTAGTCCCAAGAAAATATTATTTTTCCTCTGCAAAAAAAAAAAAAAATTAATATGAGCTGTTGTGGCAGTTTAGTGTATATCTGTGCGGCTGTACCATACTGCCCCCAGTGGCCAAGGTGCACACATCACAAGAAGCCGCACAACTCATCTTCCAAAAAAAAAATTATACAAAATGTTTTGTTGACATTTTATGGGTCAGGATTACAATCATTCTAAGCCCCCTCTCTTTTTCTCCCCCCCCCCCAGCTTTTTTGAGGATCTTGAGCGGCGTCACAATGACAACCCAGTGATCCGGGATATTAGCGATATTGTTCAGAACCACGCCGCCCACCACTTTGAGCCGTACATCGTCTACTGCTCCAACGAGACCTTCCAGCAGAGGACACTGCAGAAGCTCCTGTGAGTTCACCACCAAAGTCTGCCTTCTCTCAGCAACGGCCTCACGTAAAATGACCGAAAAACGTCTTTCTTGACCATCTTTTTTAGGAGCACCAATGGTGCATTCAAGGACACCCTGAAGCAAATTGAAGGCAGCGGCGACTGCGGAGGCCTCCCGATGATCTCGTTTCTCATCCTTCCCATGCAACGGGTGACCAGGCTGCCACTGCTACTGGATGTTAGTATGACCTTTACATTGACAAAACTTTGCCAATTACAAAAGATCGTCATCGTAATCTTTTCAATCAAATCATTTTGGAGTCATTAGGCGAGCAATTCACAAATGGCATTGAAATATACAATATGTATTGTACTGTACAATACCTGAACTGATGATCATCTAGCAATCCTGTGATGTCATTGCTCACCATTGCTTTTATTTCCTTGAACGACATATAATATACATATATAAGAATGTATTTAGTTATTTAATGTGTGTGTGTATGGTGGATTTCCTCACAAAGACAATCTGCCAGAAGACCCCCGACAAGACCGCCGAGTACTTTGCGGCCGTCTGGGCCCTGCACGCCATCAGCAAGGTAGAAAGGTTCGCCGTGTGCGCCGACTCTGCATTTTTTTGCAGCCTCGCATCCTGATTGTTTTCCTCCTGGTTGCACCATTCGACAGCTGGTCAGCAGCTGCAATGACGGCGCGCGGCGAATGGAGAGGACGGAACAGATGTACACCATTCAGAAACAGATGGAGTTCGGAAAAATCAAGGTTGGTCTGGTTGTTTTGGGACTTTCAATTCCTTTCTGTCTAGGTCACATATGTCAGACTCATTCAGGCCTTATGCTTATTAATTGTCAGTCAATGTGAAAACTGCGTATCAAAATTAAACCCCTCAACTAGGCATGGACTAATGTTAAAAAAAAAGTTTATTTGAGGCAGGTAACTTCAAAGCGGCGGCTCGTTTACTGAACTCTGGAGGCAGCCAATCATATTGACATGACATGACATTGGCAGGGGAATTCAATTGTGGCCGCAAAAATGCGCACGGAATGTTTTTTAATTTGCGGCCACGAAGTAGCGTGTGAGTGTAAGCAAAGCGAGCACACCTTTGCCAGAAATGTTCCTCGTGTCGCCGCAGCCATTTCCGCTGGTGTCGTCGTCACGCTGGCTGAAGAAACGTGGCGAGCTGGCCGTCGGTGCTGAAGAGCTCAGCATCTGGAGAGCGTTCAGCAACAGGAGCAACTACCTGTTTCTCTTCAATGACGTCCTCATTGTCACCAAGAAGAAAAGGTCAGTCACTATTTTCACTCCGTTGCAACTCGGAACGATACGAGCAAAAACAACGTCACTTGGACGCATTGCAAGTGGGCTTCTTGTGTAACCGATTTATCCATCCATCCATCCATTTTCTGATCCGCTTTATCCTCACAAGGGTCGCGGGGGGTGCTGTAGCCTATCCCAGCTGTCTTCGGGCGGTAGCCGGGGGACACCCTGAACCGGTTGCCAGCCAATCGGAGGGCACACAGAGACAAACAACCATCTGCGCTTTAGAGTGTTCAATCAGCCTGCCATGCATGTTTTTGGAATGTGGAAACCGGAGTACCCGGAGAAAATCCACGTAGGCACTGGGAGGCCGGAGCCGGGATCAAACCCACAACCTCTACACTGTGAGGTCAACACGCTAACCACTCGCCCACAAGGCCACCCCCCCCCTCCCCTCCATTTATTTAGCTAGCTAGTTAGTTAGTGGCTGTTCGTGATCTCAATCGGAATGCTGACTCTTCTTACTAATACTAAGGGTTTTGTGTATATTTTGTAAAGGGGAGAAGAAAAAAAAAGTCGATACAGTGAATGACCAACGCAGGATAATCTGGATTGTTTCAGTAATTTCCTGGAGAATGCGAGACTGTTGCCAGTCAGGCAACAACTGAGGAGGCTGAGGAACATACTTGACATTCTTCAACTTTGCATTCAGCCGGTCAGCCTGAGAGAAATGTCAGCTTTGTGTTTTGACGTGGGGAGAAACCAAACAATGTCTGCTCAGACACAAGAGAGCCTTATTTTTTTCCTCAATGGTTGTGGCCCAGTACATGCTCTGCGTGGCTAATGCTACGGGAAGACAGCGAAGGAGTGTTTAACGAAGCCTACTAAGAACTAAGATGAACTGTATTTGCAAGCGTGTGCGTTTGTTCCTTCAGCGAGGAGAGCTTTGTGGTGATGGACTACGCCACCCTAGATCATGTGGAGGTGGAGGTCAGCGAGGAATATGATGGTCAGGCGTCGCCGCCCGCGAAGAACAGCTCCAGTCAAAATCTGTCCTTCAAACTGCTCATGAGCAAGAACAGCGAGGGCCGGCCAGAGCGCACCACCCTAGTGGCCGAATCCAGGTACCCTCTTCCAGTCTTGTCAAAAACAAAATGGTTGAGTTCTTGCAACAAAGAAACTTTGACCATTTTTTATTTTTTGTAAACTGACTGAACTCAATCGACACATATCCGGTTTTAAATGATCGAACTACATTTCATGGTGACGTAAAATACGCAGTTTTACAATGATGATGTTGAGTTTTGCTTGACGCTGGCAAAATTTGTCTTAATTGTATCCATTCATTGGTATATATTGTGGTTGTGGTTTTGAAGCAGCGTACAACATCATGCTAATAGCTAATGGCTAATGGTTAGGACTCTCTGGTGTTGCCGATGAACTCTCCAAATTTTTAAATGAATAACTCTTGGTGACGCATGTGGCCCCAAAGAGTGTCTGTTTCATGAAGGTTGATTGGAGTTTTGGGTTTGGCTCCCCCTGCTGTGGACAATGATGTCGCGCGTCAAGTACTAATACAGCACCAGAGCACTGCCCATTCTACTCTTTAAATACGGGTCATAAAAGGCTTTTTTTTTTTTTGTCCCCAGTTCGGTGGTACAGTCTGGGTTCATCTTACACCTCCGCATTGGAGTTTTCTTCTTTTCAGTGCTGGTTCATTTTCCACCGCTGCGTTTGAGTTTTCTTCTTTTCATCGTCCCTTTTTTGTTTTGTTTGTTTTTGTCTGCATCTTTACCAAGGGTGGACTGCGCCCGTTGGATCGTCGCGCTCACCGAACACAAGCAGACAGAGCTTTTCTCCCGCAAAGAAGGTAAAGCGTGACAAAATTCACAGCGACTTATTTCCGCACCATCACCGTAGGTTTTATGTGCTCTGAGTTGGGTGTCTGCCGATGGAGCCGTTTGTTCTGATAACACTTAGTTTGCGCCTCGGATCAAATGTGTGCTTGTGTAACATTGTTTTAATTGTGTACGTTTGGGAGGCAAGTTTTAAGCCCAGTATCTTAATTCAAACTGCTTTACAGACTGCCTTGCTTGGGAAGGGCTAAAAGCCGAAACACAAACAGTTGAGCTTGAAAGTTAAATACAACTGAACTGCACTTGGAGTGTCCACACCATTCTTTTCAGATACCGCCAGAGGGCGCCACCGCACTGTGAATCACTGCACGAATCCTTTCACCCCATATCCGCTGGAATAGGTCAGGCCTAACATAAAAACAGTCAGTGCATGCTGGGAATGTGTTTTAGGTCTGCCTCAGTACGAGGCCGCCAAAGCCTACATACCCAAGGAGCCCGATGAGGTGGGCCTGCAGCAGGCTGAGCTTGTCATTGTCCAGAGGAAGGAGGAGGGTGAGGTTCCATTTTTCTTTTTCGGGGGCAAGGGGGTCGCGACCTTGCGAGGCATCCCTTCTCCTAAAAACTGCGTGCTCCCGCCAGGCTGGTGCTATGGGGAGCGGATGCGAGACGGCGAGAGAGGCTGGTTTCCCGCCAGCTGCGCTGCGGAGATCACCAACCCCACGGCCATAGAGGACAACATGCAGCGAATGAAGCGCCTCCGCCAAGAGTCCAACGTTTGAGGAGAGACTCGGTGCAGAGAACAGTGAGGTTAAGATCCCTCGAGGCCGCCATTAACCTCATCCAATTGTGCCTTGCTAAGGCTGAAGAATTTACATTTAAGGGGAAAAGAGGTACAGCCCAAGCCGATTATTATATTCATGAAGATGTGCAGTGCATTTATTGCGCTTTACTTTTGGATCCTTTTTTTTGAAACCATATTCCACCATATTTTTTTTCCTGCTCAAACTTCATGAATCAACCTGTGATTAGCTAAAAAGAATAAATAAAATTATTCAAATCAAAAGAAAACCCTTCACATTCTCAGTCACATTTCAACAAATCATCCGAGTTATTACAGCGCGTTTTTCCATTTTGGAATAAGGATGTATCACGGTGCCTTGAGAGATCACTAAAAGTTGAATGACCATGAACAAGCTCAACTCGCATCAATCCTATAATTTTAGCCAATTTAAATGAATTGAACTATCATATAATCACCCCCCCCCACCCCCAAAAAAATAGTATTTTGTATGCAGCTTTTTATAAGTCAAATAGTGTAATAGCATCATGAAACAGAATGTAAAGTATTGAGTTTTTGTCATGACTTAGTGCTTCAATTCATTGTGCTGCTCCTCTTGGTGTGCACACCGTGGCCACTGGGGGCAGTATTATAGCCATACAATCAAAGTGGTCACCACTATTCAGAATCGATGCCTGTATTGTGCTAGCTATTTTTTTTACATGTTGCTACACCGTTTGTGATTAAATATATATTGCTTGAAGGATTACATTACCATGATTGTTGTTGATGCTTATAGTTACCACAGTAATGGCATTTTCAATTCAGTCAATGGGGGGTTTCTTAAAGCAAGTTCTTTACTTGCTTTAAATTCTCTTAGTTTGATGTTTGGCTTGACACCAAACCTCAACTGAGTGGCATTTAATAGGTTTTAGGATTTTTTTTTTTTTTGGTTGTTCATTCTGACACACTGCTGTGTATCAAGTCAGTTGAGTTCCCCGTCACCATGTAGTTCTCAAGTTTGCATCGGGGGGACTAATCAGCCAGATGACTGACTGCATGTATCTTGAGAAGGCACCACTGTACAACAAAAGAGACTTTCCAGATGTGCTGTACGGAGGGTTAACCAGGACCCACAACTTATGTTTCCATAAAACCAGTCCTTTCTGGGTCATTACTGATTTCCAATTAAAGGTATTTTTACATCCAGTAGGAAACATTATCTTTTCTAATACCAATTCAGGCGATGATCTATTTAAAAGCCCACTGTTATTTTGTGGCGGTGAGAGAAGTTGTGAATATTTAAGTGCATTTCCTACGCTGCGCATAATCGCTTCACATCGAGAGGAACTTGTTTCTTACATGTGCAAATGATGTCGGATCCAGCTCAAGGCTGGCCAAAGTATGTCCTTGGCACCACAGCCGACAAACTCTGTTCTTTATCCAGCCCACAGAGGATTCACGTAAAATCAGCAGTCCTGTCATATTTGTTGCATTCATTTCGCTGCCCCCCCCCCGCCCTAAAATTTATTAAAATGTACCCATTTCATCAAATTGGTGGAGTGAAATAAAAATGTATATACTGTACATTATTCTAGTTACATCAAATTTTAAAATGAGTTTAATAAAAATGATTTGCTTTTTTTCCCCCATTGTTAAAATGTATTTTTTAATGATATAATATATATAACTATATAATTCATCCTCTTCTATGAATTACATACTAAATGTAGCCCTTCGGGACAAACATTAGCCTACTCTGCTCAAGTTGAATACTGGTTAATGCATTGTTCTGAAATGGGTGTCATCATATTCTCTTCTTGCTACTAAAAATGGCAAAGATCAGCCTTCGGTGATCAGGCTCGTGTCATTTTGTGAAATCTCTTAACTCACGGTTGCCGACATCCACTAAATAAAACAATCACTCCATTGTCCCTGGTTTTTGGACTTTTATTTGAGCTTGCATTTCGTTAAAATGTTTGAATAGATAAAAAGTTATTTAAAAATGTCAAACTGACCAGATATCAAATTTCACTCATTCATTTTTTTTTTTTGAAAAACCATTTGGTGTAAAAACTTAGGAGAGATTTAGAAAAACGTGCCGTTTCCCCAAAAATGTGTTGTAGCTGTCACGTAAAAAGAAGGGAGGGAAAAAAAAAACAAGTCTGCATAGAACCTGCAGGCAATTGGTGGTAATCTGTTCAAATGCATGGTGCAAGCTTGTGACGGTCATCAAGTCAAATCTTTATTGCTCTGATCTTGTTGGATGTTTCTTGTTGACAAAAAAAAAAAACTGCAAGTAGGGGGGGAGGGGGGAAAGAGGGGAAAAGTTGCAATTTCGTTCACTGCTCATCAGCATGACGCCAACCACTTGCAAGTTTCGAGACGCTCACCCGGACGATGGTAAAAGATGGTCGTGCCGGTGGGCAGGTTGTCCCCTACTCAGCCCCGCCCTGCTGGGCCTCGGGAGCGGGCGTCTTCTCTCCGGAGGCGTCGCCTCCCGCCTTGGCCTCCTTGTTGTCCTGGCCGGGTTTGCCGCCAGTCGGTGGGCGCGGCCGGCGGCGGTAATTGACGTTGCGGCGGTAGCGCCGCTGGCGGGGCTGCTGGTTGGGACCCCCTTCGCCGCCCTGATTCTCCTTGTCCTCCTCGCCGTCCCGCACGGGTCTGGGACGTGGCGGACCCCTGCCGTACACGGAGTTGGAGGGGAGAAAAGGTTGGTGGGCCAGAGTGCAAAATGCAAGACTTGGGACGCACGGCAAGAAAATGCAGCGTATCACAAATGGTGATACCTCAACAGGTTATCATTTCAGACGTGTTACAGCATCACCCTAAAAGACTTACAAATGATGTAAGGACGTGTGGCAAAGACTTTCCGCAACTTCCGCCAACAAACCAGGCTAAAACTTAGCACCCCCTATTTGGGCCTCATCATTACACTTTAAACCACCTTTTCTTAACCCTTGTGGAAAAGCGTCCTCAGTCAACGTGTCCTTTCGAAGAAGAGTATAGCACCATTTAATGGATTTCAATTTCAGGAGGGATGTCATCACGCAATGACAAGTATTGCTGACGCAAGTCTGAAACTGCCGAGCTTGTCGATGTAGTTCACTGGTGGTTGTTGCTTTCAACGTTGCTGCCACAAAGTTACAAATGTCAAAATGGTCGGTATAGATTCACCTGTTGCAAAAGTGGCCTGGAGGTTGTTTCGAAGCACCATTCCTATCACCATTTTTAGAATTCAAGCATTCCCAAGTACTTCCGCGTCATCTCGCACGGTAAGAATAAGAAGCACAGTTGGAACAACGAAGTGGAAATGAGGACACTGGTGACGGAAACAAGCATAAATGGTTGTTCCAGAGCAAGAGAATGCAAGTCTGGAAATAGAATCAGATGATCTGGACAAGGATAATGGCATGACGCAGTTGATTCAGGAACTCAAAGGACCAGGCCTACGAAGCGTATTCCGAGTTTGACCGGATAAAAAGAAAAGATGCTTTTCCGCGTCGGGAAAACACTTCAAACTTTGAACAAAAATACAATCCGATTGGCGAGTTTAATGTGATTCTGCCTGATGCAGTTTTGGGCATTTAAGCTGCTGGATACTCGCAGACTTGACATCAAAGCCAAGCAATTGGCTTTAACTGCCCGCGGAACGCATACCGTTGCGGACATGAAACCCGCGCTCAAACTATCAAGTAGACATGCTCGAGGACCAGTTGCGGGCAACAATCTGCTTGATAACTGCGGAAGACGCGCAAAGTGCGTGAGCAATAAAGATTTGATTTCAGATCAAGTGAAATTGGAACATTTCCCCTAGCGCACCTACGGATCTCTCATGGCACTTTTTTGGAGTCTGGAATCACTTGCTCTACTAGTTTGGTAAATAAACGCCACAGGCCACTATGTGAGGAAACACACTAACTGTTTGTAAGATGCGGCATCATGAGGGCAGAACCCTGCTCCAAGAACCAAAACAAAAGTGTTTTCGCTTTTTTTTTTTTTTTTTTGGGGCAGCATGGGATGAGCAACGCTCAAATGTGTACCTTGGCCGGAAGCCTCTGAAGTAGTTCTGCCTGGCGGGTTTGTTTCCCTGGTCTGGACCCCCTTGGTTCTCATCGCCCTCATTGGCCTGAAAACAAACACGAGAAAAGAGTTATCGAGTGCAGAATGACAATTAAGAAGGTGTCGGGTGTGGTCAAAGCATAACGTCCAGCGCGAGGGTTTAAAGCTGAGGCCGTGACATGGAGTGCTGTACCGTTGACGCCCAGACCCGCTCTACACCAATATTTATTTTTATTCACAAACACAAGCGGGTGCGTCCGCATATTTTTTCCTTTAAAGGCCCGGATTGGGTCACGAGAAAGCGGAGTGCCCGCTTCAGGTTCGAAGCCGAAGTGTGTAACGTACAAAGTATGGCGGGTAGCGCCGTCTGCCGGGGTAGGCGGGCCTACGCGGCTGTTGCTGCGAGTCTCCCTCGGGGGCGCTCTCTCCGCCTTCCCGGCTGCCTTTGCCTTCGCGGCCTCCGGCGCCCGGCTCGCCCTCTCCGTCACTCTGGTAGTTCTCTGGATAGTCGCCGCCGCGGGGGGGACCCCTCCTTCGGGGATAGCGTCTGAAGCGGCTCCTGTCGGCGGCGTACTTGCTTCCCTGGACTGCGATGCCCCCTGGGCCGGTGACATTCGCCGCCTCTGCCCCCTGGTGCCCGCGGAACGACGCCATGAGAAAACGGGCGCGAGTTTCAGCGGCGAGGCCGGCGACGCGCTTACTTTCTCTCCCTCGACTACGTCAAACTCCACAGTTTCTCCATCGCCAACACTGCGAAGGTATTTTCTCGGGTTGTTCTTCTTGATGGCTGTCTGAAATGACAAATGAAGAGTAGAATTAAGAGCCGCATATGCTGCGATGCCTTGACTAATGAGTCAGGCTGACATTTTTGAAAAAGAATACCATTGCAATTTTTACCCCTCATTATTGCGCTTTCATAAGAGATTTTTTTTTTCAATGTCCTGTACAGTCACATTGCATTTCTCTATTTTGCTAGTTAAGGATGGAAACAAAATTAAAGAACACATTTTCTGTATACCAACACAAGTGAGGAGGAGCCGTTCTGAAAATGGATGTTTTGGAGTACAATAAGTTCCAAGGGAAGTAAAAATTATGTTTTGTTGAATTTCATATGGCTACATTCTCATTTTCACATTGCAATGAATACATTAAAACAACAAATTCTGATTAGAAACTCGTGATTATGTTGTGTAACTGAACGCTTTTCAGACTTCAAAATACACTGCGGAAACGGGGTCCCGAGGTAATGTTCTTGATCAAAGGTTACAAATATGGAAATTTTGACAAATTGTTCTGGAAGTGAATTTCGATAAGTGGGCAACTCTGTAAACAACATCATATATATATATATATATA
>NW_017805149.1:597700-643383 GCF_001891065.2 Hippocampus comes | reverse complement strand
TATATATATATATATATACACACACATATATTTTAGCCTTTGCAATTTAAAAACGGAATTCTATAACATGGTGAAGTTGATTTGAACCCAATTTATCGTGAAGACCTCCTGGTTAGTCTAGCTATGAGCGTCGAGTGAGTTTTCGCCTGCCGTAGTTTTTACAAGTTCTCATTTTGTATTTGTATGTTTGGCTGAATGTGCACCACCTCACACAAGCACTGTCGTATTCAATATTTTTTAAAAAAGGATAAATAGAGAGAGAAAAAATAATAAATCGCTTGAAATTTCATTTTGTGTTTGTGGTACGCCCTCAAAATTTTCAGGATGAAAACCGTCAAAGCTCTCAAATGTAGCAGGGTGCGCCCCTTTTACTCCTGTTACGAACAGTTTGTGTAATCTGGTTGAGTGAGTGAACACGCAATTTAGCATTTGTTATTCGGAATCTTAGTAAAAGAAGACAATCTTCGTCAATCACATCCACCAGCTGCGCAGCGCAAACACACTACTAAGCACCCGCTACTTAGATTTTTTTTTTTATCAAGCCCTACACAGGTGTAGTTATGTGTCTTTTTTTTTTTAATGACATATGTTGGTCGTCACAACATAAAACGAGTCCCGTCAACTTACCTGGTGTACAAAAACGTCCTCTTTCGTGTCGTTCCTGTGCAAAGAAGATTACGTCTAGTTAGTGAAACATTGCAGACTGAACCCGTCAGTGGACAGACTGCAGCTAAAGTCACAAGTGTTAAGCTGCGCACGAACAGCACGGTGAGCAGTAGACAAATTGTCCCATCAGCGCCGTGGGCAAATCGGAGCTATAATAGGATTGCACTTGCCCCTTCAAACACACTTCCAGGGCCTCTTAAGAGGAACAGGTGTGGAGGAGGGCGCGACGGGGGGTCCACTTACCGATTGATGAAACCATATCCGTTCCTGACGTTGAACCATTTCACTGTACCCAGGACTTTTGTGGCTAACGAGAGAGACGACATTGTACCATTATACACTTGAAAGAGCAGAAACAGTACTGTACTTCTTAATACTCCAGAAGACTATGACAAAGTCATTATTTTGCCATTTTTCTGTTATGATCATAACTTTTTCTTTTTGGATGGCACTCATTGCCACGAGATGACAAGTGGTGCAAATGGAGACATTTCTCAAATTAAAACAGCCACAAATTGGTCTCGTCAACAGCATCTTCGCCAGCCTTAACTATTAAATTGCCAAAAAGGCTTGTGACATTCTGAGCCTAAAATGATGTTAAGTTGCCAAATGGCCGGCATATGTATGGCGCGGCGTATGTTGCGTAAAATATAAAGTCTTCGATGGTTGCGGCAGAACGGCATGTAACCCAAAAATCAGACATGGGAAGTATCGTGAAGAAAAAATGTAAATAATTAACTAATTCGTAATTAGGTTGGCATCTGTCATTCAATTTATACATAGAAAATAGGCTATTTTGCAACCCGCATTTTTGCACACAAGTCACACCCACTCAAGACCTTTATACTGAGGAGGCGTGGGGGGCAGCAACAGCATCAAATAACTTCAATAACATTGCCTGGAAGTTATATTTAACTGCCAACTGCGACACTCTTTTTAGACCTAAGCCAGCTGCACTCGACAAGCACCACTAAAAGCCAATTGGGGCGGACCAACACGTTTTCCTTGCAGCCTTATACATCATGTTCTATCAAGCTCCTACACGTAGCCAGATTAATTACAATCGTCATTTACTTATGACCATTACATTGTGATTGCGGGTAGAACTCAAATATTATCACGAGCTTGTACATTAGTGATTCTCAACGGGGAGGTATGTACGCAAAAGTGGGCCGGGCCCACGATGGGTGAGTCATGACAGGTTGGGGGGGAAATATGACGGGTTATGAATGGCATGCAAGAAGACACACACAGTTACCGCCAGTAGTTTGTAAAGGTATTGTGTGCCAATTATATTTCAAACAAAAGAAAAACATTGGAATTGAAATGTATCATGTAAAAACTCATTTGTAGGTAGTGAACCCACTGCCTTTTTATACCGTGAACTACAACAGTCTAAATGTTCGAAGATTCAAGGTTCCAAACAGCATAAGAACACATGGTTATGTGGCACATGGAATCATACAGAAGTAGCACAGTTAGGATTTTGTGGTTTCATATTTATAGCCCACAAATATTTGTTTACAAATGTTAAAATTTTAATTAATTTACTGTTATAGTTTTACTGAGGCATGAACATGGGTTAGATACAGAGGTGAACTCTTTAATAAACTGAGAACGTGAAATATTTAAAATTATACCCCAGTCTGGACTTGCCTTAACATTTTTACAGATATGTCAAAATCAAACCAAAAAAAAAGCAAAACATGAGTGAAATTTGGCTTGATTTGATGCAATTGTATTTAAATTTACAACACAGCATTCATTTTTGTACAATCAGTCATGCTCACTCTCAGAGTCTAAGTAAGGTTCTCTGAAACGTACTTCAAACATGTGAAGTAGGTCACGACTTGGCTTCGGTGGGAAAATGCGGGTCCCCGTTTGACAACAGTTGAGAATCACTGCCAACCGAAGTCCTAATGTCTCATTTAAAATGTATGTGTTTAAACTATCCTTGTCCAACTTTAAATTAGTGAAGATTCCATGAGTATATAATCTAGTGGCCCGCGATGAACCAGAGCGCGCTGTGCACGTGGTGATGTCGCGCGGTGACATGTTAGCAGAGCTGGTTCGTTAGCATGGCTAACTCGCACGGCTAACTAGCCTAATGCTTCGCAGCCATGTGGTTGAAACGGGGCCAACTAGCTCGAACCACCGCGGCTTACATGACGGGAAATACCACAACGGAACCGAAAGTAAACCATTCGCCTGCTACGCGTCGCCGGCGAAGAAAACGACAACGAATGGAAGAAGGGTTCGGCCGACATTTTGGGTGTCCCCTTCAACCGTGAAAATAGCAGAGCTAGCGTTAGCTTAGCCAGCCCACCACCCCCAGTCGCCGTTAAGCAGCTGACGAAGGCCGCAAGTGACAGTGGAATTCGACTTTAATTCTAGACTGTGCCGCGTTTAAGAGTTTCTTGAACAGCCGCTAATCATATCGTGCTCTGGTTTTTGGTGAGCGACGAAACCGTTTAATGGCGGAAAGTAACCGGCACGGGAAACCCGAGTTATTGCTGCGAACAAAGGGACGGCCGAATCAGTTAGCATTAGCTCGTCTGCGGAGGCGACGGTCGAGGCTGGTTTCGGTGACACGAATTATAGGGGGGTATTTAAGTGTGTAGTCTAGTAATCTAAACGACAGTAAGAAAGGAGCGGTCGAATTTGTAACGGCCGGCCGGTAACGTGGCACCGGTGGACGGACGTTAGAAGGCCAACTGAACCGGAAAGTACTCAGTTGCCGCATCTTCGATAAATGAAGCCCCCGTCAAACGTAACAGCAGCCTGCGTTTAAATGCAACAAAAATGTGAAGGTGCATGTTTAAAATCACGCGTTGTTTTCACTTCTATTATCGTTTCAAACTTCAACTTACATACTAGTGCAGTGAGTGACACTTAGATCGCCCGGGCAGATTCACAATTTCTGTCATGTACACAATTTCGAAAAGTTATATGGTGCTGGTAAACATTCACCTGCGATTTGGTGGCTAGCTACACAAATGAGCTAAATGGGTAATTAAGGTCATTTACAGCCGTAATCTTACCGATGACCTTTTTATCCCCCGCGGAAGCTGCGACTACCGGGCTGGATGGACTCTCCACGTCGGCAGCAGGCTGCTGCGGCTGTTGTTGTATCTCGGCCTCGCTGCTCATGGTCACTACTGGTTGGTAATGGCTTCTGCCGGTGGCGGCTCTCTGTTGTCTCTCCCGGTGCAAGATGGTAACCTGGGCCGGCGGTGGTGGGGGGCTACTGCCTTCAGGCTCTCTGCTTTCTTCTTCCCGCTCCCGTTGCCGATCGAACTGGGCAGACTGTTAAACTGCTGGGAAAAGTTCCTGGCCTGAGCACCGCCCAGTCAGTGATTTCATTGGCTGGGATCTGGAACGGAAACGAGCGCGCGCTCCGATTGGCTATGACATTGATCATAGAAGGCGAGGGAGGTGTTTGATTAGAGTTTGGTTGCTATGATTGGCTGGGGAAGAAAGTACCTGTCAACCCACAGCGTTCCATAGTAACGTCAAAGACAGACGAACCAATTGACACTTTTGGAATACGTTCCGTGAGCATGAATGGCTCCGATAATCGATGGATGGATGATGTGATATATGCGCAACGAATTATTAGAAAACAAGTCATAAACCACATAATGCATACGAAATACAAATACGTTTTATCTAGCTGATTCAACAGCAGTAAAAATATTTTAATTTTTTGTTAATTGCTGTCATCAAGGCCAATTTGTGTATGTCAAACATTTGAAAGGGTTATGCTGAGTCCGAAGTGAATAATATTTTACCCACGGGTCCTGGAAATGTTACGTGTGGCTGTAGCTCAGTGGATTGGAGTTGACCTTAATGCAAAGGAACCCAACAAGGTATTTTCTTCCGCTGGACAGAATGAAAATGCTGCATGAAAAAAATGTGCATCGATTGCATTCCACCATGTCAAGGATCACAGTAAGGAATGTTATCCATTTAATGGTCATCTCAAAAATACAGTGCAGAATCCACATACAATACTCCCAGTCACATAAAATTGCCCTGTACAAATCACTAGAATTCACATTGAATCCAAAACCGGACCTCCAGTCCAGTGGACAGACCCAGAATGGGTGTGAGACAATCCCACTGCAGCCAGCAACACCCCCCCCCTCCCATTGTGATGTTAATGCTCCACTGACACTGTATATTATGAGCATTGGCTGATGTGCGAAGAGGTCCTTGTTCACCTTCTCCCACACAAAGATGAGCTTTTGCATTGACCTCAGAAAGCCTCCCCATGAAGCCGCCTCTCCCCCCCCCCCCACACACACACAAAACGGGGGGGAAAATCCTTCCTCCAGCCTCCAGAACAGTCTCCATCTAAAAGGATTCTTTTGTGCCAGTGGAACGAGGTCCAAGGCAGAACAGCGAGAGCATGGATGGGGGAGGGGCCAAGCTTGGATTTGTATGGATGGCCGGGATAAGAAGGGGGAAACAAGTTCAGCAGAGGATCCCTCGCTCATTCGATTTGGTTTTAAGTGTTTGAAACACTTGATCAATGCTCATAAGCTCACTCCAATCAGAAATAGTCACCAAATCCCATTTCTTTCTACATTTTCCTTGACTTGAGATTCTCTATTTGGGTTGGTGGGGAACGGTGGGGGTGGGGCTGGCTGGCAACGGGGTTAATAAAACACTGGGAACACAATGTTCTCGCAGCATAAACATTGCATTATACCCCAGGCTTGCCACTCCAAAGGAATGAAACCTTGAAGTAAAATAAAGGTACCTGACTTTGAATGTCGAAAACAAAATATAGAAGCGCAATATTCTAAATATATTTTACAAATATCCATGAGAATCACTGAAACCATTGTTACTCTTATCACAATGGGAATAAAAATGCGTGTTCAGTGAGAAAAAAAAACAGGCTACTGTAGCTATTAAAGACACCAAAGGGGGCAGTATATTACCAATGACGTCAGCCTCGTCAATCTTACGTCATCTACAAATAGGAAGAAAAAGGCGATTTGAAACAGGTGTCCAATACATTCGATTTTAATGTACACAATTTATCGATGAATATATAATAAAACGTCGCTGTAGCGATGGGACAAGTCGCAACAACAGGAACAATCATATTTTCAACCTTCTATGACAGTGAATGGTGACATCATTCACGTACTGTAAGTACAGTAAGTACAGTACTGTAAATTGGAAGTTTTATTCACAAAGACACGCAAATGTCAAAATGTTTTTTTTTTCAGTAAAAACTATTTATTTCAAGTTCATGATATAAAGTTGGGCTGAATCTTTTTTGGGTTTTACATGTACAATGGAATTAGACACTAACGACATTATGCAGGGTCAACAAATGGGGCATAAGTGTAACTTGTAAGGTGCGTAGAGCCATTTTCCCTCACATCTCTCCACATTGTGCAATGAGGATCGGCAGCTTGGGCTTGTTGTTTGGTCCTGTGGGAACGTTCTGTTGGGGATAAATAGTTTTTATTGTCATAACATTAAGAAGAAAAAAAAATGTGTCATGCTATTAATTCTATTAAGATGACTTGAGTGAAGTCGATTGATATTCAGTGTAAAGTACCTCAATCTTTCTCATGATCAGCAATCCATCCACAACTTTACCTGAAACAACAACAAATAAGAACATTCAAGACATTTTCATGCATACAATATCTAGCATAACACTTTAAATAAACACACATTAAAAAAATCCACATGATAGTGGGTCCATGCTTACCAAAAACAACATGTTTTCCGTCTAACCAGTCACATTTAGTGCAGGTTATGAAAAACTGGCAACCATTTGTCCCTGGACCACTGTTTGCCTAAGGGGAAAGAAATATGACAGCAGAATCTTAGAACAAAGTGAATTTTATATTGACTACTTTCTGTGTAAAAGAAAATAAAAATAATCTGAACACAAACGAAAGCAAACTTTGAAAAGGCTCCCGCCAAAGGCTGTCAATAAAATGGAACCTCCATTGGAACAGTTATATGAGGATAACATTTTGAACCAGGTCTGAGCCTGAAACCAGCCTCAGAGCGACCAAGTATATTAATAGGCACCTGCTTAGGTCCCTGCCACCACCAGGGGTCATAATTATTCAACGTCATATCTGTTTTGCAAACAAATGTCTTATCACCTTGTTTGAATTCAGTAACATTATTCAACTCATTCACTGCCGTAGACATATACTGTATATTCGTGTACTACATTGCAAGTGTTACCTGTCACTGACAAATTATTTGTCTTGCAGGAGTAAGAGAGGATCTCACCCAGCCTGTCAGTGAAATTCAGGTTTTTAAAACCACTGTAATGACCAACAGATCCCTGCAGATGGCAGCGTTGTATCGCTTTGGATTTTTGTGATCAGCACTGCTTTTGAGTCCAAGATAAATCCTCTGGGATGAATCTCGTGCTCGTGATGATTATGAGCGACAAAAATCCCAACACATTGGAAGTCAGACACAATTAGTCACAGAGTACCGGTATGTTTGTGCATGGTTTAAACTGATGTGTTGCGGTAGGTAATTGCAAGTCTGTGTCTTGAATCTCTTGATAAACGATCGTGAGAATTGACTGTTTTTGATGAAAGCAGCCCATGTTTGACGGCTAAATACTAAAGAATGAGACAAGGCTGAAACATACTTTTTTTTTTTTCTAGTGAAAGAAGAGTCTACTCTTTTGTTAGATTTGGTGCTTCAGAGATCAGTCAAAATGGGTAACTCTGCCTTTAAAACAGCTGGCAGTGAATCCAATACGGAGCTATTTTTTTCATTATTTTGCACAGTGTTTCCTTTTTTTCGACAAAGTATGTCCAACTTATTTTATTTGCAGTTGCACCTTATTGTTGACAAAGCCACATACCATGGACAGAAGACCAGGCATGGAATGCTGCACTCGAAAGTTTTCATCTGCAAATGGACCTCTGTAGATACTGCAGATGCCAGTGCCGTCACCCTGTAAGAAAAACACTGCATCATATCAAACTCACCAAAACTGTGCATTTGCAATTTTCGAGGAGCCCAGCAAGAGGCCGATTGTTTGCAACTTGGCAATTTACTGGATGCGGGGGGGGGAACATTTCTTTTTTTTTTTAAGCATGAACCGGAGAGATTAAACAAATTATACTGAAAGTCAAATGTGTAAGGCACTGCTGCCAGTTGCTATCGGCATATACTCACATTCACAAAGTCCCCTCCTTGGATCATAAAGTCTTTGATCACTCTGCAAATGGGCAACGTAACGGGTAAGACACAATGAACTCTGTACATTCTCTCTGTCCGTGCAGTCCATACCTGTGGAATGTACAGCTCTTGAAACCAATAGGTACACCATCCTTCCTGTGAGACAGGAATTTTTAGTTTCACACCTCATAAAAGGCAGGCCTGTTTTATTCACACGATGTGAAACATCAGAAACATTTACAGGAAGTCTCCCTTACCGGAATTCTCCAGTGCAGAACTGCCTGCAAGAAACGATGAGAATTTACGGTAAGTCTTACAATATAAGCACAGATACTGGTATTGGTGCATCGCTAATTCTGCTAAATGGTCGCTTTTATCCATCCATTTTTTTCCTGCTTATCGAGGGAAGCATCCCTAGTTTGGTGAAAGGGAGTTTTTAAACACACATATTTACCCTCATTGTCGTTCAGGGAGCAAAGCAACATTTGGCACTGCAAGGCTCTTATAAGTATTTAGTCAATCATAAGGCTGAAAAAAAAAAGCTTCTTGCCAGAAAAGGTACAATAAAACGATGCTCAAATTAAGATCACAACATACCGGAAATTCTCAGCCGTCCTTGGGACGACATCAGCAAAAAGTTCAATTTTCATCCGCCCCACATCCTGCAACGTAGGAGGGAAAAAGTTGTGTAAACAGCTGATGAGACATTCGCAACAGTTTTATCTTTAGAAACACCCAATGTGAGCAAAAAAAACAATCTCGACTGACATTGGCAGCGAGACTTGGAAAATATGGCAGATTTGAGCATTGACAAAGTAACTATACACCTTAAAATAACTGCTACTTTAACACGAATAAAACAAAGACATACAAATGGAGATGAATGATGACTCTGATGCCTTTCTATGACTCTTCAAGTCTTTCTGTATATCCGTTGCAACATGCTGATGACAATGTGTGCACAAAGCCAAAACCAAAATTGAATGGCTGTGACCTTCGATCCCTCAGGCGGCAATGTATCAAAAACAGACATCAATGTGTAAAGAATATAACCACACGGGCTCGGGAACACTTCAGAAAACCAATCTCAGTAAATACAGTTTGGCGCGACATCCGTAAGTGCAACTTAAAACATTATGAAGCACAAAATACAACAGAACATGAACACGATTTATTTGAACGTGTTTTTTCACCACCTTTTCACAGGCATCATACGTCCCCAATGCATTGGAAATGTGTTGCACGGTTTAGGAACTTGTTGCGATGTTGAAGGTTGTACAAACAAGCAGAAGAAGTTGGATCTGTGACTACAAGAGCAATGCTTTGAAATGGCTGTAGAAATAAGGTGGATACTTTTCTTTTTTTTAGGTCTGTGCTTAAGTAAGAGGCAAAAACTTTGCTGAGGAGATTTAAGCCATCTTGATTTCCACACCATGAAGAATGTCTTTAATTTGAACAATTTGGGCTCAGAGTAGTAACAAACAGAAAATATGAAATGTATAATTTTCATCTTTGTTTGGCAAGTGCATGCATATTCATGCACATTATTTTTCTGTTTTATTATGAATTCAAATGTACAACAAACTTGGTACAAATTAATGGCCAGTATTTATTTCACGCAATCAGTGTTGATAAAATTTCTACAAAAAGGTTATTGGTATCCTAACAAATCCTAAAAGTCTGGTATAGCACATTACTTCACGAGAAGGAAATGATCCGCCTCCTGCCACCATTCATTTATTTATTTGACAAAGAATGACGAATAAACATGAGGGATTTTACTTTTGTACATTTTTTTTTGTTTTCAAGTGACACAACCTAAGATTGTTGTAACAGAGTGAGTGATCACGCTTCAATCTTTCTGTCAGCACCGGGGTGCCTCATGTGTGTTTCTCCATCTTGGTTACGGACAAGAGTTAAGAAAGTCTTTCTCCAACTCACCTGTCCTCCTATTGTAATGTCGAAGAAAACAATAGGATTGTTGGGGTTTGTCGCTTGAACGGACATTATTCCACTCACTTCGCGTTTAAATAGGGGGGAAAAAAACGGTGAACACTCGTTCAGATGCGAATTCGAACAACCGGAAATTTCTACGGAAAACAGTAAAGTCATATTACGGCAAGCAGTTAGGGACAAACCCAAAGAAAACGCGTGTAGTAACATAAAGTAGCTCAAACATGGATAGGTCGGTAACTGGCGGCATGCGGGAAAACCCTGCATGGACTTAGGCTAATTTAAATGATTATTTTATTTTACGGCCCGAGCGCCTCGGCGACCTCGTCTTTCACGTCTATTTCCGTCTGCGCGTTGAAAGCGGCACGCGGGCCGTGAGCACGTCAGCGGCATGAGGGAAGCTGCGCAGGGCCCATTGATTGGCTCACCTCAACACAGTTAGGCCCCCCCACACCCCCCCCCCCCCCCCCCCCCCACACACACACAAAACGGGGGGGAAAATCCTTCCTCCAGCCTCCAGAACAGTCTCCATCTAAAAGGATTCTTTTGTGCCAGTGGAACGAGGTCCAAGGCAGAACAGCGAGAGCATGGATGGGGGAGGGGCCAAGCTTGGATTTGTATGGATGGCCGGGATAAGAAGGGGGAAACAAGTTCAGCAGAGGATCCCTCGCTCATTCGATTTGGTTTTAAGTGTTTGAAACACTTGATCAATGCTCATAAGCTCACTCCAATCAGAAATAGTCACCAAATCCCATTTCTTTCTACATTTTCCTTGACTTGAGATTCTCTATTTGGGTTGGTGGGGAACGGTGGGGGTGGGGCTGGCTGGCAACGGGGTTAATAAAACACTGGGAACACAATGTTCTCGCAGCATAAACATTGCATTATACCCCAGGCTTGCCACTCCAAAGGAATGAAACCTTGAAGTAAAATAAAGGTACCTGACTTTGAATGTCGAAAACAAAATATAGAAGCGCAATATTCTAAATATATTTTACAAATATCCATGAGAATCACTGAAACCATTGTTACTCTTATCACAATGGGAATAAAAATGCGTGTTCAGTGAGAAAAAAAAACAGGCTACTGTAGCTATTAAAGACACCAAAGGGGGCAGTATATTACCAATGACGTCAGCCTCGTCAATCTTACGTCATCTACAAATAGGAAGAAAAAGGCGATTTGAAACAGGTGTCCAATACATTCGATTTTAATGTACACAATTTATCGATGAATATATAATAAAACGTCGCTGTAGCGATGGGACAAGTCGCAACAACAGGAACAATCATATTTTCAACCTTCTATGACAGTGAATGGTGACATCATTCACGTACTGTAAGTACAGTAAGTACAGTACTGTAAATTGGAAGTTTTATTCACAAAGACACGCAAATGTCAAAATGTTTTTTTTTTCAGTAAAAACTATTTATTTCAAGTTCATGATATAAAGTTGGGCTGAATCTTTTTTGGGTTTTACATGTACAATGGAATTAGACACTAACGACATTATGCAGGGTCAACAAATGGGGCATAAGTGTAACTTGTAAGGTGCGTAGAGCCATTTTCCCTCACATCTCTCCACATTGTGCAATGAGGATCGGCAGCTTGGGCTTGTTGTTTGGTCCTGTGGGAACGTTCTGTTGGGGATAAATAGTTTTTATTGTCATAACATTAAGAAGAAAAAAAAATGTGTCATGCTATTAATTCTATTAAGATGACTTGAGTGAAGTCGATTGATATTCAGTGTAAAGTACCTCAATCTTTCTCATGATCAGCAATCCATCCACAACTTTACCTGAAACAACAACAAATAAGAACATTCAAGACATTTTCATGCATACAATATCTAGCATAACACTTTAAATAAACACACATTAAAAAAATCCACATGATAGTGGGTCCATGCTTACCAAAAACAACATGTTTTCCGTCTAACCAGTCACATTTAGTGCAGGTTATGAAAAACTGGCAACCATTTGTCCCTGGACCACTGTTTGCCTAAGGGGAAAGAAATATGACAGCAGAATCTTAGAACAAAGTGAATTTTATATTGACTACTTTCTGTGTAAAAGAAAATAAAAATAATCTGAACACAAACGAAAGCAAACTTTGAAAAGGCTCCCGCCAAAGGCTGTCAATAAAATGGAACCTCCATTGGAACAGTTATATGAGGATAACATTTTGAACCAGGTCTGAGCCTGAAACCAGCCTCAGAGCGACCAAGTATATTAATAGGCACCTGCTTAGGTCCCTGCCACCACCAGGGGTCATAATTATTCAACGTCATATCTGTTTTGCAAACAAATGTCTTATCACCTTGTTTGAATTCAGTAACATTATTCAACTCATTCACTGCCGTAGACATATACTGTATATTCGTGTACTACATTGCAAGTGTTACCTGTCACTGACAAATTATTTGTCTTGCAGGAGTAAGAGAGGATCTCACCCAGCCTGTCAGTGAAATTCAGGTTTTTAAAACCACTGTAATGACCAACAGATCCCTGCAGATGGCAGCGTTGTATCGCTTTGGATTTTTGTGATCAGCACTGCTTTTGAGTCCAAGATAAATCCTCTGGGATGAATCTCGTGCTCGTGATGATTATGAGCGACAAAAATCCCAACACATTGGAAGTCAGACACAATTAGTCACAGAGTACCGGTATGTTTGTGCATGGTTTAAACTGATGTGTTGCGGTAGGTAATTGCAAGTCTGTGTCTTGAATCTCTTGATAAACGATCGTGAGAATTGACTGTTTTTGATGAAAGCAGCCCATGTTTGACGGCTAAATACTAAAGAATGAGACAAGGCTGAAACATACTTTTTTTTTTTTCTAGTGAAAGAAGAGTCTACTCTTTTGTTAGATTTGGTGCTTCAGAGATCAGTCAAAATGGGTAACTCTGCCTTTAAAACAGCTGGCAGTGAATCCAATACGGAGCTATTTTTTTCATTATTTTGCACAGTGTTTCCTTTTTTTCGACAAAGTATGTCCAACTTATTTTATTTGCAGTTGCACCTTATTGTTGACAAAGCCACATACCATGGACAGAAGACCAGGCATGGAATGCTGCACTCGAAAGTTTTCATCTGCAAATGGACCTCTGTAGATACTGCAGATGCCAGTGCCGTCACCCTGTAAGAAAAACACTGCATCATATCAAACTCACCAAAACTGTGCATTTGCAATTTTCGAGGAGCCCAGCAAGAGGCCGATTGTTTGCAACTTGGCAATTTACTGGATGCGGGGGGGGGAACATTTCTTTTTTTTTTAAGCATGAACCGGAGAGATTAAACAAATTATACTGAAAGTCAAATGTGTAAGGCACTGCTGCCAGTTGCTATCGGCATATACTCACATTCACAAAGTCCCCTCCTTGGATCATAAAGTCTTTGATCACTCTGCAAATGGGCAACGTAACGGGTAAGACACAATGAACTCTGTACATTCTCTCTGTCCGTGCAGTCCATACCTGTGGAATGTACAGCTCTTGAAACCAATAGGTACACCATCCTTCCTGTGAGACAGGAATTTTTAGTTTCACACCTCATAAAAGGCAGGCCTGTTTTATTCACACGATGTGAAACATCAGAAACATTTACAGGAAGTCTCCCTTACCGGAATTCTCCAGTGCAGAACTGCCTGCAAGAAACGATGAGAATTTACGGTAAGTCTTACAATATAAGCACAGATACTGGTATTGGTGCATCGCTAATTCTGCTAAATGGTCGCTTTTATCCATCCATTTTTTTCCTGCTTATCGAGGGAAGCATCCCTAGTTTGGTGAAAGGGAGTTTTTAAACACACATATTTACCCTCATTGTCGTTCAGGGAGCAAAGCAACATTTGGCACTGCAAGGCTCTTATAAGTATTTAGTCAATCATAAGGCTGAAAAAAAAAAGCTTCTTGCCAGAAAAGGTACAATAAAACGATGCTCAAATTAAGATCACAACATACCGGAAATTCTCAGCCGTCCTTGGGACGACATCAGCAAAAAGTTCAATTTTCATCCGCCCCACATCCTGCAACGTAGGAGGGAAAAAGTTGTGTAAACAGCTGATGAGACATTCGCAACAGTTTTATCTTTAGAAACACCCAATGTGAGCAAAAAAAACAATCTCGACTGACATTGGCAGCGAGACTTGGAAAATATGGCAGATTTGAGCATTGACAAAGTAACTATACACCTTAAAATAACTGCTACTTTAACACGAATAAAACAAAGACATACAAATGGAGATGAATGATGACTCTGATGCCTTTCTATGACTCTTCAAGTCTTTCTGTATATCCGTTGCAACATGCTGATGACAATGTGTGCACAAAGCCAAAACCAAAATTGAATGGCTGTGACCTTCGATCCCTCAGGCGGCAATGTATCAAAGACAGACATCAATGTGTAAAGAATATAACCACACGGGCTCGGGAACACTTCAGAAAACCAATCTCAGTAAATACAGTTCGGCGCGACATCCGTAAGTGCAACTTAAAACATTATGAAGCACAAAATACAACAGAACATGAACACGATTTATTTGAACGTGTTTTTTCACCACCTTTTCACAGGCATCATACGTCCCCAATGCATTGGAAATGTGTTGCACGGTTTAGGAACTTGTTGCGATGTTGAAGGTTGTACAAACAAGCAGAAGAAGTTGGATCTGTGACTACAAGAGCAATGCTTTGAAATGGCTGTAGAAATAAGGTGGATACTTTTCTTTTTTTTAGGTCTGTGCTTAAGTAAGAGGCAAAAACTTTGCTGAGGAGATTTAAGCCATCTTGATTTCCACACCATGAAGAATGTATTTAATTTGAACAATTTGGGCTCAGAGTAGTAACAAACAGAAAATATGAAATGTATAATTTTCATCTTTGTTTGGCAAGTGCATACATATTCATGCACATTATTTTTCTGTTTTATTATGAATTCAAATGTACAACAAACTTGCTACAAATTAATGACGAGTATTTATTTCACGCAATCAGTGTTGATAAAATTTCTAAAAAAAGGTTATTGGTATCCTAACAAATCCTAAAAGTCTGGTATAGCACATTACTTCACGAAGGAAATGATATCCGCCTCCTGCCACCATTCATTTATTTATTTGACAAAGAATGACGAATAAACATGAGGGATTTTACTTTTGTACATTTTTTTTTGTTTTCAAGTGACACAACCTAAGATTGTTGTAACAGAGTGAGTGATCACGCTTCAATCTTTCTGTCAGCACCGGGGTGCCTCATGTGTGTTTCTCCATCTTGGTTACGGACAAGAGTTAAGAAAGTCTTTCTCCAACTCACCTGTCCTCCTATTGTAATGTCGAAGAAAACAATAGGATTGTTGGGGTTTGTCGCTTGAACGGACATTATTCCACTCACTTCGAGTTTAAATAGGGGGAAAAAAAACGGTGAACACTCGTTCAGATGCGAATTCGAACAACCGGAAATTTCTACGGAAAACAGTAAAGTCATATTACGGCAAGCAGTTAGGGACAAACCCAAAGAAAACGCGTGTAGTAACATAAAGTAGCTCAAACATGGATAGGTCGGTAACTGGCGGCATGCGGGAAAACCCTGCATGGACTTAGGCTAATTTAAATGATTATTTTATTTTATGTATTTAATTATTTACTTTAAAGAACCCCACCCCCATATAAAGTTTAAAAAAAAAAACAAATACAAAAAAACAGATGTACTTCACTAGTGTATGTTTACCATGAAGAACCTTTTCACATGACGTAGGTTTTTGGTGCCGTGGGGACTGAGGGATCGATGGTGGCCGGTATTCATTCAATGTTGATTTTGGCCATGCCGCTTGCATGCAATGATCTCTCCAGATTCTCTGTACCCTTTGTTATTATGGACCATGGATGATGAAAATCCCTAAATTACCCATATTTATGCTTTGCGATTGACTGGCGAAGAGTCCAGGAAGTACCTCGCCTCGCGGTCAGGCAGCTGTGAAAAAAAAAAGCTTCTTGCCAGAAAAGGTACAATAAAACGATGCTCAAATTAAGATCACAACATACCGGAAATTCTCAGCCGTCCTTGGGACGACATCAGCAAAAAGTTCAATTTTCATCCGCCCCACATCCTGCAACGTAGGAGGGAAAAAGTTGTGTAAACAGCTGATGAGACATTCGCAACAGTTTTATCTTTAGAAACACCCAATGTGAGCAAAAAAAACAATCTCGACTGACATTGGCAGCGAGACTTGGAAAATATGGCAGATTTGAGCATTGACAAAGTAACTATACACCTTAAAATAACTGCTACTTTAACACGAATAAAACAAAGACATACAAATGGAGATGAATGATGACTCTGATGCCTTTCTATGACTCTTCAAGTCTTTCTGTATATCCGTTGCAACATGCTGATGACAATGTGTGCACAAAGCCAAAACCAAAATTGAATGGCTGTGACCTTCGATCCCTCAGGCGGCAATGTATCAAAGACAGACATCAATGTGTAAAGAATATAACCACACGGGCTCGGGAACACTTCAGAAAACCAATCTCAGTAAATACAGTTTGGCGCGACATCCGTAAGTGCAACTTAAAACATTATGAAGCACAAAATACAACAGAACATGAACACGATTTATTTGAACGTGTTTTTTCACCACCTTTTCACAGGCATCATACGTCCCCAATGCATTGGAAATGTGTTGCACGGTTTAGGAACTTGTTGCGATGTTGAAGGTTGTACAAACAAGCAGAAGAAGTTGGATCTGTGACTACAAGAGCAATGCTTTGAAATGGCTGTAGAAATAAGGTGGATACTTTTCTTTTTTTTAGGTCTGTGCTTAAGTAAGAGGCAAAAACTTTGCTGAGGAGATTTAAGCCATCTTGATTTCCACACCATGAAGAATGTATTTAATTTGAACAATTTGGGCTCAGAGTAGTAACAAACAGAAAATATGAAATGTATAATTTTCATCTTTGTTTGGCAAGTGCATGCATATTCATGCACATTATTTTTCTGTTTTATTATGAATTCAAATGTACAACAAACTTGCTACAAATTAATGACGAGTATTTATTTCACGCAATCAGTGTTGATAAAATTTCTACAAAAAGGTTATTGGTATCCTAACAAATCCTAAAAGTCTGGTATAGCACATTACTTCACGAGAAGGAAATGATCCGCCTCCTGCCACCATTCATTTATTTATTTGACAAAGAATGACGAATAAACATGAGGGATTTTACTTTTGTACATTTTTTTTTGTTTTCAAGTGACACAACCTAAGATTGTTGTAACAGAGTGAGTGATCACGCTTCAATCTTTCTGTCAGCACCGGGGTGCCTCATGTGTGTTTCTCCATCTTGGTTACGGACAAGAGTTAAGAAAGTCTTTCTCCAACTCACCTGTCCTCCTATTGTAATGTCGAAGAAAACAATAGGATTGTTGGGGTTTGTCGCTTGAACGGACATTATTCCACTCACTTCGAGTTTAAATAGGGGGAAAAAAAACGGTGAACACTCGTTCAGATGCGAATTCGAACAACCGGAAATTTCTACGGAAAACAGTAAAGTCATATTACGGCAAGCAGTTAGGGACAAACCCAAAGAAAACGCGTGTAGTAACATAAAGTAGCTCAAACATGGATAGGTCGGTAACTGGCGGCATGCGGGAAAACCCTGCATGGACTTAGGCTAATTTAAATGATTATTTTATTTTATGTATTTAATTATTTACTTTAAAGAACCCCACCCCCATATAAAGTTTAAAAAAAAAAACAAATACAAAAAAACAGATGTACTTCACTAGTGTATGTTTACCATGAAGAACCTTTTCACATGACGTAGGTTTTTGGTGCCGTGGGGACTGAGGGATCGATGGTGGCCGGTATTCATTCAATGTTGATTTTGGCCATGCCGCTTGCATGCAATGATCTCTCCAGATTCTCTGTACCCTTTGTTATTATGGACCATGGATGATGAAAATCCCTAAATTACCCATATTTATGCTTTGCGATTGACTGGCGAAGAGTCCAGGAAGTACCTCGCCTCGCGGTCAGGCAGCTGTGAAAGGCTCAAGGGACCCTAATGAGGATAAGCACTATATAAATTGAATGGAAGGATGTAAAATCTAAATTGTGAATTGCACAATGTAAAATACACGGATGGATGTAAATTTTCGAATTGTTAATCAGTGATCTGAATCACTAATATCATCATTATGAGTGAACTACCACTTATTTTTTATACCGTTTGATACACTTAAGTATGCACGCGCCCATCTTGACCGGAATATTCGACTCTGGATCCAATTTTAACGATGCAAAAACTTTATCTTTAGAAACACCCAATGTGAGCAAAAAAAACAATCTCGACTGACATTGGCAGCGAGACTTGGAAAATATGGCAGATTTGAGCATTGACGAAGTAACTATACACCTTAAAATAACTGCTACTTTAACACGAATAAAACAAAGACATACAAATGGAGATGAATGATGACTCTGATGCCTTTCTATGACTCTTCAAGTCTTTCTGTATATCCGTTGCAACATGCTGATGACAATGTGTGCACAAAGCCAAAACCAAAATTGAATGGCTGTGACCTTCGATCCCTCAGGCGGCAATGTATCAAAGACAGACATCAATGTGTAAAGAATATAACCACACGGGCTCGGGAACACTTCAGAAAACCAATCTCAGTAAATACAGTTCGGCGCGACATCCGTAAGTGCAACTTAAAACATTATGAAGCACAAAATACAACAGAACATGAACACGATTTATTTGAACGTGTTTTTTCACCACCTTTTCACAGGCATCATACGTCCCCAATGCATTGGAAATGTGTTGCACGGTTTAGGAACTTGTTGCGATGTTGAAGGTTGTACAAACAAGCAGAAGAAGTTGGATCTGTGACTACAAGAGCAATGCTTTGAAATGGCTGTAGAAATAAGGTGGATACTTTTCTTTTTTTTAGGTCTGTGCTTAAGTAAGAGGCAAAAACTTTGCTGAGGAGATTTAAGCCATCTTGATTTCCACACCATGAAGAATGTCTTTAATTTGAACAATTTGGGCTCAGAGTAGTAACAAACAGAAAATATGAAATGTATAATTTTCATCTTTGTTTGGCAAGTGCATACATATTCATGCACATTATTTTTCTGTTTTATTATGAATTCAAATGTACAACAAACTTGGTACAAATTAATGGCCAGTATTTATTTCACGCAATCAGTGTTGATAAAATTTCTACCAAAACGTTATTGGTATCCTAACAAATCCTAAAAGTCTGGTATAGCACATTACTTCACGAGAAGGAAATGATCCGCCTCCTGCCACCATTCATTTATTTATTTGACAAAGAATGACGAATAAACATGAGGGATTTTACTTTTGTACATTTTTTTTTTGTTTTCAAGTGACACAACCTAAGATTGTTGTAACAGAGTGAGTGATCACGCTTCAATCTTTCTGTCAGCACCGGGGTGCCTCATGTGTGTTTCTCCATCTTGGTTACGGACAAGAGTTAAGAAAGTCTTTCTCCAACTCACCTGTCCTCCTATTGTAATGTCGAGCTTGTACTTTTATAGGCTTGTGTCGCTATTGTATGTGCAGTACAAACTAAGTAGCGAGAAAGCAATACTTGCCGTGGGAGTGTACTCTTCCAGTTGCATGACGAAGTCAGCCAGTGGGGTTGTAGAGACGGTTGACTTTACATCTCCATTGGTGATGCCTCCCGGAACATAAACTCCATTGGGCACAGACGAGTCTGATGATGATGTCACGGTAGGAGCAGGGGCCGACGCTGTTTTTATTAACAGAGATGCAAAAGAAGAATTCTAATCCACTGCATTCTGAGAGTAAATAAGTGCAAATAATTTTTTTTTTTCCTGTAAAAGCTAGCCCTGGCCAACAGCTGATAGCCATTCGATTTGACAATGTGCAGCAACATGATGGAAGACTCCTGCATTTATAAAATGAGAGAAAATACATACTATTGAATAAAACGTGTAATCTAGTTTCTGAAAAACCTGTTATTTGTATATTTACGGGTTGCGAAGCAAAGACAAGTCAGTGTTCTCAAATTTCCGAAGCATTTGATCAATATGAACTACCATTGCTGGTAACCACGGGGTTGCTGCCGACGTTGCTGGTCGCATTCTCATTCACGATACAGTTGCTTGAAGTTAAAGACGTCGTGACGTTAGACGAAGCTCCGGTGGTGACAGACTGGTTCGCGCTGTCAACATTCATGGCGATGCTGTTAACCTTTTCGCAGTTGTGGGAAACAACTTGTCGACTAGCTAACGCTAAAACTCGGCTAGTATTTTCTTGACAAGCAATTAAAATAAAAACACGCTCCAAATGCCCACAAGTCTAGCCCCGTATCATTAAAGAGACACGTGTGGCTTAATAAATTCCTCCGCACGCTACTTTGGGAATGTGTAAAAAAAGCAAACGAAATGTTGAGTCACGAGCTAAGTAGCATCACAGCGGATGTTTGTCGCTAACCAGACTTGAGCGCTCACGCCGTTGAACAAACGGCGTCATGTGACCTTGTCGTAATGTGACGAAGTGAGCCGAAAATACCCGAGTGCGCCATTTCGACGTCTGGGTTTATATGAGCAGTTGGTGTCGTCCCGAGCGCTTTTCAATCGGTACAGTATATACACGGTAATGGTTTATTTGACTTTATTCACAGTTACTTGATGTGATTCCCCAAATTATTTCTTATGTAATAGCATAGTGTATTCTACCTACAGATAGCAAGTATATTTGTAAATATACAGTATATTTAAAGATGTAATATTTACCGTTCATTTGTCTTGACCAAGCGTGTTGTTTAAGCATAAATGACGAGGTTAATCAACCTGACAATAGTACCAATTTTCTGACAGGTCAAGCGGTGTCGAAAATGGAAGGATTTATAATGTATTGTAAAAATGTGACAATACATTATTCCACTCACTTCGCGTTTAAATAGGGGGGAAAAAAACGGTGAACACTCGTTCAGATGCGAATTCGAACAACCGGAAATTTCTACGGAAAACAGTAAAGTCATATTACGGCAAGCAGTTAGGGACAAACCCAAAGAAAACGCGTGTAGTAAAATAAAGTAGCTCAGCATGGATAGGTAGGTACCTGGCGGCATGCGGGAAAATTCTGCATGGCCTTAGGCTAATTTAAATGATTATTTTCTTTGATGTATTTAATTATTTACTTTAAAGAACCCCACCCCCACATAAAGTAAAAATAAAAATAAAAAAACAAACAAAAAAAAAAAACAGAGATGTACTTCACTAGTGTGTGTTTACCATGAAGAACCTTTTCACCATGATGTCGGTTTTTGGTGCAGTGGCGGCTGAGGGATCGAAGGTCGCCGGTATTCATTCAATGCTGATTTTGGCCATGCCGCTCGCATCCAATGATCTCTCCATATTCTCTGTACCCTTTGATATTATAGACCATACATGATGAAATCCCTAAATTACCCATATTTATGCTTTGTGATTGACTGGCGAAGAGTCCAGGAAGTACCTCGCCTCGCGGTCAGGCAGCTGTGAAAGGCTCAAGGGACCCTAATGAGGATAAGCACTACATAAATTGGATGGAAGGATGTAAAATCTAAATTGTGAATTGCACTATGTAAAATACACGGATGGATGTAAATTTCGAATTGTTAATCGGTGATCTGAATCACTAATATCACCATTATGGTGAACTACCACTCATTTTTATACCGTTTAATACACTTAAGTATGCACGCGCCCATCTTGACCGGAATATTCGACTCTGGATCCAATTTTAACGATGCAAAAACTCAAGAGACACAAACGCAGATTCATATTTTGGGTTTTATTTGTACAATAAAACACACATTTACAAATGGGAAAAAGTCAAAGGTGGAACCACAAAAATAAAGAGTGACTTCAAAATGTGTTAAAGCACTGTGATTGAAAATGAGCAATTTGACAAACAAGTGACGTTGTTAGCCAGAAATTAAAACGAGCTCAAGCAAAAGGAGCCTGCATTCTATGTAAAGTAGTAGGGCTTCTTGACATTGACGCCGTATTCTGAAAGAGCGGGGGCCAGGTCCTCCATCGTCAGAGTGTATTTCTTATCCTAGAAATAAGCAGGACAAAACAGACCAACAATTATCATGAAAAGAACAATGGCATTAGCACATATGCCAATTTTAATGGGCATGGCAGGACATTAAGAAATGGAAGGAGACCTTCGCCTTGCTCCTTGAGCTCCCCGACGCAGTCCCCTTCATTTTACAATACTGCAGAGCGTCATTGGCGATGTCTGAAATGAACTTCTGCGAGGCAAGCGAGATTAAGCGGATTCTAAAAAAAAAAAAAGAAAAATGAATAATAACTAGTATAATTTATAAGATTTCACTATGCTTTCAACTGTCCCTAAAAAAAAAAAGAAAAATGAATAATAAATAATATTATTTATAAGATTTCACGATGCTTTCAACTGTCCTACAGTGAATTTTTAACCATTCCCAGAACCAAAAATGCATACATTCTTGGATCAGATGCTTCAAAGCCTGCCCGGTTGAGGTAGTAGCCTGTCACTGCATCGGGAATCTGGCAAAACAAAAACAAAAATAAAGGTCAGTGCTGAATCCACACTTGAATGGCCCAAACCTCTGCCATGGCTGAAGAAATCCCAATTTGGATCAGCAGAAAACCACATGCAGTTGTAATGTCCACCTCATGTCATGACAGTTGTCATTAAGATTAATGCTTTATTGAGCACAAAGAAAGAACATTTTAAAAAATCGGCTACATTCCTGGAGGCATAACAAGACATGGATTTATTGTCAAAGGCATACAGAAATTCACAACGCAGTATATCAAGAAGATTAGATGACTTAAAACTAACTTAACTGATGCTCCAAAATTTTCAGAAGCCTTTCATCTTCAGAAGATTTGTGGATTTCGTTTTCCCCAGGTACTCTGGCTTCTTCCCACACTCCAAAACCTTGCATGTTAGGCTCATGTAAGACTCTTGTCCATAGTTGTGAATGGCCATTTGTCTTCATAATGGACCCTGCAATTGACTGCCGACCAGCCCGGTACCTCTCACCCGGTCACCTGGGATAGCCGCTAGCTCAACCACATGGACAAATGCTATAAAAACTAGATTAATTTCTCAACTGGGGATTTTGTTTTGAAACCTGAACAAATCGGAGGGTAACCATCTCTACTTGATGGATTGTGTCTGATTTTAGAGAATGAAGAATTGGAAATGAGCTCGATTGAAGACAAATCAAATCAGCACTTAAATTACATGGAGGCTTTTACTTTTATAGGCTTGTGTCGCTATTGTATGTGCAGTACAAACTAAGTAGCGAGAAAGCAAGACTTGCCGTGGGAGTGTACTCTTCCAGTTGCATGACGAAGTCAGCCAGTGGGGTTGTAGAGACGGTTGACTTTACATCTCCATTGGTGATGCCTCCCGGAACATAAACTCCATTGGGCACAGACGAGTCTGATGATGATGTCACGGTAGGAGCAGGGGCCGACGCTGTTTTTATTAACAGAGATGCAAAAGAAGAATTCTAATCCACTGCATTCTGAGAGTAAATAAGTGCAAATAATTTTTTTTTTTTCTGTAAAAGCTAGCCCTGGACAACAGCTGATAGCCATTCGATTTGACAACGTGCGGCAACATGATGGAAGACTCCTGCATTTATAAAATGAGAGAAAATACATACTATTGAATAAAACGTGTAATCTAGTTTCTGAAAAACCTGTTATTTGTATATTTACGGGTTGCGAAGCAAAGACAAGTCAGTGTTCTCAAATTTCCGAAGCATTTGATCAATATGAACTACCATTGCTGGTAACCACGGGGTTGCTGCCGACGTTGCTGGTCGCATTCTCATTCACGATACAGTTGCTTGAAGTCAAAGACGTCGTGATGTTAGACGAAGCTCCGGTGGTGACAGACTGGTTCGCGCTGTCAACATTCATGGCGATGCTGTTAACCTTTTCGCAGTTGTGGGAAACAACTTGTCGACTAGCTAACGCTAAAACTCGGCTAGTATTTTATTTCTTGACGAGCAATTAAAATAAAAACACGCTCCAAATGCCCACAAGTCTAGCCCCGTATCATTAAAGAGACACGTGTGGCTTAATAAATTCCTCCGCACGCTACTTTGGGAATGTGTAAAAGCAAACGAAATGTTGAGTCACGAGCTAAGTAGCATCACAGCGGATGTTTGTCGCTAACCAGACTTGAGCGCTCACGCCGTTGAACAAACGGCGTCATGTGACCTTGTCGTAATGTGACGAAGTGAGCCGAAAATACCCGAGTGCGCCATTTCGACGTCTGGGTTTATATGAGCAGTTGGTGTCGTCCCGAGCGCTTTTCAATCGGTACAGTATATACACGGTAATGGTTTATTTGACTTTATTCACAGTTACTTGATGTGATTCCCCAAATTATTTCTTATGTAATAGCATAGTGTATTCTACCTACAGATAGCAAGTATATTTGTAAATATACAGTATATTTAAAGATGTAATATTTACCGTTCATTTGTCTTGACCAAGCGTGTTGTTTAAGCATAAATGACGAGGTTAATCAACCTGACAATAGTACCAATTTTCTGACAGATCAAGCGGTGTCGAAAATGGAAGGATTATAATGTATTGTAAAATGTGACAACATCCCAAGCAAACCTCACAATTCTCAGGATTCATAAAAAAATGCAACAACGCGGGGCTTGTGAGTATCCAGATTGACTTTTTCTGTGATTATTCAGGAACACAACGCAAATCCCTAAAGTAACGCCGAGACTCGAGGAAGAAACGGACTTGACAGGCACAGGAGTGCGGAAGGTCGGCGACGTCAACATGAGTCCACTTGTCCGGGTCATCGTGGTGGGTGCAGGTTGTCGAGGGGAGATCTACTCCCGCTATTCCATCATCCACCCTGATCGTGTGAAGGTTCGCCAAGTGACAAACCTTTTTTTTAAATCGAGAGCTGCGTCTGCGGTAACGAATGTCAAAGTGTCCAGTGTCATACAAACGTCTGAAATAACAAATGTGCTTTGACATTTTATTTTTTATTATTCATGATATTCATCTCTATGAAAAAATGAAGATCGTGTTCACGATTTCCTACCAGAAAAATGTCAAAAGTTATTTAACGAGGTAGAAAAGTGATGAATCTCAATATGCAACAGTTCATTTATGTAACTCTGCAACATTCCTTGGAAATCCCAATGTCTCCTCACTGGTGAGTTATTTTTAAATCAACTCAACTCAACTCAACTGTATTTATAGAGCACTTTCAAACAGCCATCGCTGCACACAAAGTGCTGTACACGACAGAGATGCAAAAGAAGAATTCTAATCCACTGCATTCTGAGAGTAAATAAGTGCAAATAATTGTTTTTTTTTCTGTAAAAGCTAGCCCTGGACAACAGCTGATAGCCATTCGATTTGACAACGTGCGAGGCGGGTTTTAAAGATTGGCAGCGAGGAGGCTACATCAGCTATCATCTGCCAGCGGGCAAGGAATATAAATCTATTGTGTAACTGTTTATTGCCTCTAATTTCATTACATCAGAGAGATCAATAAGATAACAAGCCGTGCTGGAGCCTGCAGTAAAAGTTGAAAGCTATGAGCAGTATCACGACATTACTGGTTGTCGGAGTAGCTGATCCCAGGAAGTTTGCCCGCACAAAGTTCCAACAACTGTACAACATTGCAGAGGAGAAGCTTGAAGTTAAAGACGTCGTGACGTTAGACGAAGCTCCGGTGGTGACAGACTGGTTCGCGCTGTCAACATTCATGGCGATGCTGTTCACCTTTTCGCAGTTGTGGGAAAGAACTTGTCGGCTAGCTAACGCTAAAACTCGGCTAGTATTTTATTTCTTGACGAGCAATTAAAATAAAAACACGCTCCAAATGCCCACAAGTCTAGCCCCGTATCATTAAAGAGACACGTGTGGCTTAATAAATTCCTCCGCACGCTACTTTGGGAATGTGTAAAAGCAAACGAAATGTTGAGTCACGAGCTAAGTAGCATCACAGCGGATGTTTGTAGCTAACCAGACTTGAGCGCTCACGCTGTTGAACAAACGGCGTCATGTGACCTTGCCGTAATGTGACGAAGTGAGCCGAAAATACCCGAGTGCGCCATTTCGACGTCTGGGTTTATATGAGCAGTTGGTGTCGTCCCGAGCGCTTTTCAATCGGTACAGTATATACACGGTAATGGTTTATTTGACTTTATTCACAGTTACTTGATGTGATTCCCCAAATTATTTCTTATGTAATAGCATAGTGTATTCTACCTACAGATAGCAAGTATATTTGTAAATATACAGTATATTTAAAGATGTAATATTTACCGTTCATTTGTCTTGACCAAGCGTGTTGTTTAAGCATAAATGACGAGGTTAATCAACCTGACAATAGTACCAATTTTCTGACAGATCAAGCGGTGTCGAAAATGGAAGGATTATAATGTATTGTAAAATGTGACAACATCCCAAGCAAACCTCACAATTCTCAGGATTCATAAAAAAATGCAACAACGCGGGGCTTGTGAGTATCCAGATTGACTTTTTCTGTGATTATTCAGGAACACAACGCAAATCCCTAAAGTAACGCCGAGACTCGAGGAGGAAAGGCGGCAGCGGCGGCGGACGAGTGGGCATCGGTGCGTTTTGAATGTGTCAATAGAGATCCCGTTCTCCGCCGAAGAGGGGCGGGGTTTGCGGGACTGGATGCTGCTGGGGTTCATACACACGTGCACGCACACCCACTTGTTGGACAGACCTAGAAAATAAGAAATGATGATGAGTAGGCAGGCTCCCGTTTGTGACCTGACTGACGAGAAAAAACAAATTCTATAACTTTGTCTGAATAAAAAACCCCAGGGATGTCCTGAATCCCAAATCAACTCTCAACTCAACTCAACAGTATTTCTCGAGCACTTCGCTGCACACAAAGTGCTGTACATGGAGCAACTAACATATACAATAGTAAAGCAACAAATCAGTAACAAAGACTGTAGAGAGCACCAAACAGTATAACTAAGATCATAATTTGGATCATGCTGAGTCAAATACCAAAGAATACAAGTGAGTTTTGAGGCGGGTTTTAAAGATTGGCAGCGAGGAGGCTACATCAGCTATCATCTGCCAACGGGCAAGAAAAATAAATCTATTGTGTCGGCTTTTGTGAAACTGTTTATTGCCTCCAATTTCATTACATCAGAGAGATCAATAAGATAACAAGCCGTACTGGAGCCTGCAGTAAAAGTTGAAAGCTATGAGCAGTATCACGACATTACTGCAGGTTGTCGGAGTAGCTGATCCCAGGAAGTTTGCCCGCACAAAGTTCCAACAACTGTACAACATTGCAGAGGAGAACCTGTATGAAGGTGAGCACGAAACACCTTGAAATTTTGCCAACGATGTGCCTCGTTCTATTTTCAATGCTGCCTTTCCTAGACTGGCGCATTTTAGCTGAAAGAGAGAAGTGTGCCGATGCCGTTTTAATTTGCACTCCAGACGTCCTTCATAAGGTCAATATTTAATACTAATAGCATCTGTATTACTTTGTCTTCCCACACCCTTGTTGTTGGCCTGTATCTTTTTTGTATGTTTGTGTGTCCCAGGAGCCCGCAGTGGCGTTTGCGAAGAAGGGCTACCATGTTCTTTTGGAGAAACCAATGGCCGTGAGTGACAGCATGGCTAGTAAAAAAATAACATGTCACGTGTATGACAAATGGATGTCTGCCATTGCCTCGAACTGTCCGTTTTTGTCGCGCATCACAAAACTCAATTTAAGTCTGATTTGTTTCAATTTGAATTACTCTTCCAATAACAATGTATTGAAGCTCATAGATAAGAACCCCCAAAAAACTCAGTCATGTAGCAGAGTAATTCCTTGTGGAATATGGCAACATGCCCGTCTGAGTTAAAGATGTAATATTTACCGTTCATTTGTCTTGACCAAGCGTGTTGTTTAAGCATAAATGACGAGGTTAATCAACCTGACAATAGTACCAATTTTCTGACAGATCAAGCGGTGTCGAAAATGGAAGGATTATAATGTATTGTAAAATGTGACAACCCTGTCCTTACTCCGCAAGCAAAATCTACCTGGACAGGGTGAAACAGGTGATCATTGTAGCAAATGCTGTGGATTTTGCATGCTTGATGGTGCTTTATTTTTTGTTGTTGTTTTTTTTTCCCCCTTAGGGCCGTGTTGGCTGGCCGCTGGCCGCCTTATGCCCCGACACTTTACCAGACATCGAGACTGTATCTGAGGCTCTGAGGACTGGACCATACGGCCGATGCGTCTATGAGTGTGACAACGACGTCTGCAGTAACCAGGTTAAAAGACCTTGAATTTGAAATGCTGATGTTCAAAACTTGAAAATATCTTGAGGGAGGAGTCGTCGTTGACAATTCAAAGACATTTTCTACTTTTACTACAGGGCAAAAAATGGATATAAGCCCTTTGTGGTGCCAGTGGACTCAACTCAATTCACTTCATTTTTGCCGAAAAACACATCACAGTTCAAAAAATGAAAAATCCAATTTGATCATAATGGAAAATGGGTCATTAAGTGCACCCATATATTGCTTTATCGACATGAAGCAAGTCCCCCCAGGGGTCAATTGCATCCTGTGTTCAAATTCCCACCGGCCCGCAGCCTCTGGCATAAAATTACGAATAAAAACAAGGAAAAGGAAAAAACAGAAAACGAGCTTTTATCATCCATTTTGTGTTCATTGAACACAAGTCGGAAAACAAACTATGAGCATAATTTGTTTCCCTCGAGCTTGTTTTCCCTTGACACGGAAGATCTGCTGCTGCTGCTGCTACTTTTTCCGCATCGCTGCAGCAGCGGACAAAGAGAAAAACGTTCACCTGTAGAGTTATACTGCATTTTCGGAACGTCTTCCGTTTCTCTTGCAGATTGTTAACATGGAGTTTGAAGGTGGCCTGACCGCAGCCTTTTCTATGGTGGCTTTCACCGAAGATATCTGCAAACGAAAAACAACTATCTATGGCAGCAAGGTACAAAGAAGAAACTCAATTGTGACCGACATCCAATCTGATGCGTATCACTTACAATTAGGGGTGGGACTCACATCATCAAGGTTCTCCTTGCGGCTCCGTGCTCTGGAGGATGCCTCAAAAAGATTTTGTACATCTGTGAAAGGGTCATTTGGCCACGTCCTGCAAAAACCGCATCCAGACTGTCGCCACTTTCAAAACCGGAAAAGATCGAGTCGCGGTTGATCAGCGTGGGGGATTTTGCGCAGAGAGCCCATGACCTTGAAATGCTTTGTGATGGCAGTTGAAAAGTTGAGCAAGGCTTCCATCATATAGCTTTTTTAAGATGTATTTATTTTTTTCAACACAATTTGCCTTTCCGTCAAAGCAGCACCGGCGCTTGCTCTATTTTGTCAGGAATTCAGTGAGCTCTGATGTATCCATCAGTATAATGCGTGTACCGGCAACGGGTGCACTGAAAAGCATTCGGCATTGCTTGAAACGCAAACGTTGATAAAATGAGTGGATTCATTCATTTGCAATGAATGTATTTATCATAATGAAATTAAAGTTAGCATAAGAGTCCCATCCCAAATTAAAATGCATTCGACATCAAAATGACAATTCAACCCCAACTTTTCAGGGCGAGTTGTCATTTAAAAACGACGAGATCCGCGTGTTCGACTTTCTAACCCAGAAAGCCACCAATTATGTGGTGAGCGTGGATTGCCCCAAGAACTTTGACCTGTCTGGACACCGTCGAGCTGATTACTGCTTGATCGACTCGTTCATTTCTGCTGTGGCTGTGAGTCTTCTTTGATTCTCCCTAGTGTAATTTGCAGACTTTTTTTTCCTTTGTCACGGCAGAACCGACTTTCAAGCTCAAACAACTCAGGCAAAAACGGAGGTTTTGTCTTTGTGCCAACAGAACAAGGCGGCAGCGGCGGCGGACGAGTGGGCATCGGTGCGTTTTGAATGTGTCAATAGAGATCCCGTTCTCCGCCGAAGAGGGGCGGGGTTTGCGGGACTGGATGCTGCTGGGGTTCATACACACGTGCACGCACACCCACTTGTTGGACAGACCTAGAAAATAAGAAATGATGATGAGTAGGCAGGCTCCCGTTTGTGACCTGACTGACGAGAAAAAACAAATTCTATAACTTTGTCTGAATAAAAAACCCCAGGGATGTCCTGAATCCCAAATCAACTCTCAACTCAACTCAACAGTATTTCTCGAGCACTTCGCTGCACACAAAGTGCTGTACATGGAGCAACTAACATATACAATAGTAAAGCAACAAATCAGTAACAAAGACTGTAGAGAGCACCAAACAGTATAACTAAGATCATAATTTGGATCATGCTGAGTCAAATACCAAAGAATACAAGTGAGTTTTGAGGCGGGTTTTAAAGATTGGCAGCGAGGAGGCTACATCAGCTATCATCTGCCAACGGGCAAGAAAAATAAATCTATTGTGTCGGCTTTTGTGAAACTGTTTATTGCCTCCAATTTCATTACATCAGAGAGATCAATAAGATAACAAGCCGTGCTGGAGCCTGCAGTAAAAGTTGAAAGCTATGAGCAGTATCACGACATTACTGCAGGTTGTCGGAGTAGCTGATCCCAGGAAGTTTGCCCGCACAAAGTTCCAACAACTGTACAACATTGCAGAGGAGAACCTGTATGAAGGTGAGCACGAAACACCTTGAAATTTTGCCAACGATGTGCCTCGTTCTATTTTCAATGCTGCCTTTCCTAGACTGGCGCATTTTAGCTGAAAGAGAGAAGTGTGCCGATGCCGTTTTAATTTGCACTCCAGACGTCCTTCATAAGGTCAATATTTAATACTAATAGCATCTGTATTACTTTGTCTTCCCACACCCTTGTTGTTGGCCTGTATCTTTTTTGTATGTTTGTGTGTCCCAGGAGCCCGCAGTGGCGTTTGCGAAGAAGGGCTACCATGTTCTTTTGGAGAAACCAATGGCCGTGAGTGACAGCATGGCTAGTAAAAAAATAACATGTCACGTGTATGACAAATGGATGTCTGCCATTGCCTCGAACTGTCCGTTTTTGTCGCGCATCACAAAACTCAATTTAAGTCTGATTTGTTTCAATTTGAATTACTCTTCCAATAACAATGTATTGAAGCTCATAGATAAGAACCCCCAAAAAACTCAGTCATGTAGCAGAGTAATTCCTTGTGGAATATGGCAACATGCCCGTCTGAGCTTTGACGTCGCCGTAGACCACCGGTATCAAACTCAAGGGCCATGGCCAGATCTGGTCTGCCACATCACTTGACGTCTCCGGTGAAAGCAAATCAAGCATGTCAACTTCCATGATGTGTGCGTAGTTGAATTTGTCTGACATTCGACTTTCACATTTATTTGAACCTTGTAATGGGCATATGAGAGGAATGACATGAATAGAGTTGACGGAGAAAAATAGTATCAGCCATGCATGCCCTTTAGATCTTGTTCGTGAAACGCAGAAGGTGGGTGCGTCAGAAAAATTTGCCGTCCTGTCATTCGTCACTCGCCAGAAGTCCGTCATTGTCCCCAAATTCTTCACTGTGACCCTTGACAGGGAATGTGCAGGAATGGAAAATCACACAGTTACACATTAAATAAATGGCTCAACTCAATGTTTATAGAGAAGACGATGAACTTCAGTTGAAACAGTGCTGTACATAAATAAAAATCTAACATAAGATAATTGAACTTGACGGTTTGAAACAATCAACAATCAATTATGTGCACTCTCTCTAACGTGTTACAGCTAAAAGCTAAGTGGCAGCATTTTGGACCAATGGAGGTGTTTGAGGGAGGACTGGCTGACTCCAAAGTTGAGCACATTGAAGGAATCCAGCCAGGATGTAAGGAAGGAAGTCATGGATTTACAGTTGTGGAAGAAAAGTCTTCATAGTTCTCCTTGTACCCAAGGTTAAAAAAATGGACTTACCCACTCCACCAATTTGACAAATCCAGTTTAAAATCACTGTCCGATTTAAAGCCTAAGTTTGAGACCTTTGGGGTCCAATGGTTGGGCATTGACATGAGTCAGTGGGAGCAAACACACATCACATTGGTTTGCTTTTCATGAAAGTCTTAAAATGTTCGAGGAAGCAGTTCCAAGGAAAAGATAAGATAAGATAAGGAAACCTTTATTTGTCCCACACTGGGGAAAGGTGCCTTCCTTCGTGGCACGTAAACATCCGACTCTCATCAGCATCATAGAACTCAGAAATAACACGTTCAGATAGCCTGTACACATTACCAGTTGAATTACTGCTGTATATGAAATATAAATTGTACATTAGGAAGAAAAACAATGCAGTACGGGGGATCCGCTGCCCCCTATTGCGCAATCGCGACTACTTTCATCCTGCTGCATCTTGCTGAAATGAAAACGCATTCCTTTTCACCTCTCTGTGACTTCAGACGACGGCTAAAGACTGCATAGAGATTGTGGCGGCGTGCTCGAAGACCGGCGTGATGCTGTGCGTGGGTCATGTTCTACGATACGATCCCTACATCTGTAAGATAAAGGTGATTTGAATTTTGCAACTTCCCTCTCTTAAAAGCTTTCCCAACTGCATCTGGGTATTGTTGTCGCCTTGAAGGTAGATCCTAATATCCCCCAAATACCTTTATGTCCTTCAAAAATGGTAATGAAAATTTGTTTTACCAGGAGTTGATTGACAACGGTGTCATTGGTGATGTGATCCACATCCAGCACTTAGAGCCAGTAAGCAGGAATAAAGTTACACTTAGCCAAAATCTGTGATGATATATTTTTGTACACACATTCACACGCGCAAACACGAGATCCACGTCTTTCTTCAGGTTGGCTTTTTTCATTTTGCTCACTCCTACGTTCGGGGAAACTGGAGGAATGAAGCGGAGAGCTCGTTCTCTCTTCTGGCCAAATCGTGCCACGACATTGACCTGATCCATCACTGGGCCGGAACACGCAGGTAATACTTTGCGACCGAAATCCGTTTGCCAGCATCTGTAGCCCGCAACAGAAAGTCTCCGGTTTCAGTCTAGCAACGAGTGCCACAAGGCTCCGTACTTGGCACCCCCCTGTTCAGAATTCTTGGTCAGATTATCCGTACTTATCTTTTTATTCCGATACTGACGACACCCAGTTCTATGTCAGCACTTCAACTAATCCACACCAAGCAGTTCAGTATCGCTCATCATGTTACGGTTTGGATGCAAAGACATTTGTTTGCCGCCCAAAAAGGAAGGCATGACATCGCGACTTGTTCTTGCAGGTGTTTGAAAGTGACGTCGTTTGGTTTTGTCAGCCACTTCAGACCAGAGAACAAGGTATTCTTGTACCTTTTTTTTTTAAATGTGCAGCACTTGTTTTGAGCAGCTTCAACTCAAGGAATGTGTGGATGCTATTTGATCATTATTTCTGGACTGTACGCGTGAGACATGTCGCATTAGCCAGCAGGGGCTGGTGATCGCTGCCTGGACTGTTCCGTCGAGGACACTTGTCCTTACTCCGCAAGCAAAATCTACCTGGACAAGGTGAAACAGGTGATCATTGTAGCAAATGTTGTGGATTTTGCATGCTTGATGGTGCTTTATTTGTTGTTGTTGTTTTTTTTCCCTCCTTAGGGCCGTGTTGGCCGGCCGATGTCCGACTTATGCCCCGACACTTTGCCAGACATGGAGACTGCACATGAGGCTCTGAGGACTGGACCATACGGCCGATGCGTCTATGAGTGTGACAACGACGTCTGCAGTAACCAGGTTAAAAGACCTTGAATTTGAAATGCTGATGTTCAAAACTTGAAAATATCTTGAGGGAGGAGTCGTCGTTGACAATTCAAAGACATTTTCTACTTTTACTACAGGGCAAAAAATGGATATAAGCCCTTTGTGGTGCCAGTGGACTCAACTCAATTCACTTCATTTTTGCCGAAAAACACATCACAGTTCAAAAAATGAAAAATCCAATTTGATCATAATGGAAAATGGGTCATTAAGTGCACCCATATATTGCTTTATCGACATGAAGCAAGTCCCCCCAGGGGTCAATTGCATCCTGTGTTCAAATTCCCACCGGCCCGCAGCCTCTGGCATAAAATTACGAATAAAAACAAGGAAAAGGAAAAAACAGAAAACGAGCTTTTATCATCCATTTTGTGTTCATTGAACACAAGTCGGAAAACAAACTATGAGCATAATTTGTTTCCCTCGAGCTTGTTTTCCCTTGACACGGAAGATCTGCTGCTGCTGCTGCTACTTTTTCCGCATCGCTGCAGCAGCGGACAAAGAGAAAAACGTTCACCTGTAGAGTTATACTGCATTTTCGGAACGTCTTCCGTTTCTCTTGCAGATTGTTAACATGGAGTTTGAAGGTGGCCTGACCGCAGCCTTTTCTATGGTGGCTTTCACCGAAGATATCTGCAAACGAAAAACAACTATCTATGGCAGCAAGGTACAAAGAAGAAACTCAATTGTGACCGACATCCAATCTGATGCGTATCACTTACAATTAGGGGTGGGACTCACATCATCAAGGTTCTCCTTGCGGCTCCGTGCTCTGGAGGATGCCTCAAAAAGATTTTGTACATCTGTGAAAGGGTCATTTGGCCACGTCCTGCAAAAACCGCATCCAGACTGTCGCCACTTTCAAAACCGGAAAAGATCGAGTCGCGGTTGATCAGCGTGGGGGATTTTGCGCAGAGAGCCCATGACCTTGAAATGCTTTGTGATGGCAGTTGAAAAGTTGAGCAAGGCTTCCATCATATAGCTTTTTTAAGATGTATTTATTTTTTTCAACACAATTTGCCTTTCCGTCAAAGCAGCACCGGCGCTTGCTCTATTTTGTCAGGAATTCAGTGAGCTCTGATGTATCCATCAGTATAATGCGTGTACCGGCAACGGGTGCACTGAAAAGCATTCGGCATTGCTTGAAACGCAAACGTTGATAAAATGAGTGGATTCATTCATTTGCAATGAATGTATTTATCATAATGAAATTAAAGTTAGCATAAGAGTCCCATCCCAAATTAAAATGCATTCGACATCAAAATGACAATTCAACCCCAACTTTTCAGGGCGAGTTGTCATTTAAAAACGACGAGATCCGCGTGTTCGACTTTCTAACCCAGAAAGCCACCAATTATGTGGTGAGCGTGGATTGCCCCAAGAACTTTGACCTGTCTGGACACCGTCGAGCTGATTACTGCTTGATCGACTCGTTCATTTCTGCTGTGGCTGTGAGTCTTCTTTGATTCTCCCTAGTGTAATTTGCAGACTTTTTTTTCCTTTGTCACGGCAGAACCGACTTTCAAGCTCAAACAACTCAGGCAAAAACGGAGGTTTTGTCTTTGTGCCAACAGAACAATGACCCGTCACTCATCGCCTCTGGTCCCGAGGAGACACTGCGGAGCCACTTGCTGGTGTTTGAGGCGGAGCGATCACGACGAGAAAGCAGGGTGGTTCACTTTGACCACTCCGGATGATTTTGGGGGAATAGAAATGGTTTACTTCAGAAATACCCAAGAATCATGTTTGCGGTGGGGCACACTTGTCATACTTTGGAGCGGAGTATTTAATCTTATTCAGTTATGAATGCTGAATGTGTTCAAATGTCATCTGGCTGTGACATGCAGCCTCATAGTAACACGATTAAAGCAATAATACTTGAAATACGACTATCAGATTGTACATGTACATACACAATAATGGCTTTTTGTTGCCACGCGTGCCTGTTTTTCATCATGTTCTTAAGAACTGTAAGCCTGTAAACCGAAAGAAGCCGTGTGCACCCTCTCAGGTCAAATTCTCAAACAGCTTCAGAAGAACGCTTCTCATTTTGTGGTCTTGTGAAATCCATTTGAGGTCCAGTGCTGCCGGGCACTGGATAGCTTGAAAGGAAACGCTTGAAATCACTCATTTGATACTATTGTTACATCCCGCCCCTTCCCACCAGTACCCAAGTTGCTCCGTCATGGTGTTTTCTCTTTTCGTTTAGACCAGTGGTTCTTAACCTTTTTAGGGATACCGAACCCTACCAGTTAATTTGCACATTCACCGAACCCTTAATGAGTGAAAAATAAATAAATATATTGATTACAAATTCAAGATGTTTAAAAAAAACGCATTTATTAAAAACAGAAAAAAAAGTAAATATAATTTCAGGAGATAAGAATCTATATTTTTTTAATTGTACGACGTACTATCACGACAGTCACACGTTGACTACTAAGCGAACTAAATTTCCCGTGGCACTGATTGGACAAGCAATTTAATGTGATCATCTGCAGCCAGTGATGGCCAAGCGGGCGTGTCCTAACTAATTAACATGTTGAGTCGCGTGTCTCACCCTGCATGGCAGAGGCTCCGTCGAACCTCGGGTTCACCGAACCCCTGGGGTTCGATCGAACCCAGGTTAAGAAACACTGGTTTGGACTAATATTCACCCTCCAAATCATTCAGAATGGCTTGACAATAAAAAAAAAAGACTGAAAATCATCCCGTTGCTCTTTTCCTTTAACTCTCAGGTCTTGTATCTTGCGCCTGCCCTGTAAATGCATGTCTACATTTGAACTAAAACGGATAAATTGGGTGCCTAGAAGAGCTACGCATGTCCATGTACTGTATTCATCACCGACTGTTTTTCTTCCGTTCCATTGCCTTCACCTCTCCTTGACGTTGAGACTGGAAGTGCTCGTGACACAATGAAAATGTGTTTATCGCAGATTGACGGGTTCATTTGAAAGTGCAGAGAGTCTTTTTTCGCAGTCCACGTTTGATGTTTTGTGCTTTTGACAGGCCATCGGCAGGAGCGCAATTTGGGAGGAGCAGTTCATCTGTGGCCCCCGCCCGTGTAAAACACCGCATCGGATCCATATCGAAAGTGAACATGTGCGTGAAAGCTGCAGCTTTCCCCATGGAAACATCTGCACATCAGGACCAGCCTCGTGATTGGCCATCATCCAAGTATGACTGGCTAATGCAGAGCAGCTCGTTGTTAGTGCATGATCTATGCACAACACAGACCCCTGGTCCTCGTGTCTTGTTTCTCTCCGACTCTGAAGACGAAACCCTGATTTTAGTGATACCTCGAATGGAACGCAATTACAAATAACAGAAGCTTTCCTGCCACCTGTTGTCTCCACGTAACTTACCCACTTATGGGCTGCTGTGGGAACCCATCCTCTCATTTGCTCCCTTGCTTGCCGAACGACTACCTTTCCGGGGTTTGTCCTCACTGCATATCACATCATATACTCTGGTTTAATCTTTTCACATGAAAACGATGAATGAACACATTTTTGATACGCATTTTAGACAACTGTACCGGAGCACCTAAAGGTAGTGAAAAGTACAAGAAAGGAAAAGACTTGCATGTGTAACAGCCTCCGCTCTTCTGGGGAGACTGTAGGAAATGTTTGTCTTTGGGTTATGGCCTCATTCCAAAATAAACACGCAGTACCACGTAACGATAACATGAAGGAAATGTGTCGCCTTTGCGCAATTGTTTCTTGATTCACCTTTTACAGCCTCAAGTCTTCATGAATATGATGTGTGTACTTTTGACAAGGATTCCGGTCATTTTCATGTCAAGTCTTTAGCCATTATAATGCTTTCCGCTAGGGCCGGGCAATATGGCCTTAAAATAAAAAGTCAAGATTTTTCAAAAACTCCAGTCGATTTCTGATTTTAGTCATTTTATCATTCGCTCCCATTTCTCTTCAATGAAAAGCAAATAACTCTACTCAAGTTTTGCTCTTTTTTCTGGGATTATAAATACACTTCCACAGGACATATGTAAATACAATACCGTTCAACTTTTTTTCTTTACTTATAATGTTCAAATCAGTTTTTACTCTTGGGGGGGGGGAACAAAAACGTCCTTTTTATCGAAACATATTTGTAAGCTAATTTAACATGAATGAAGTAATCTGCCAAACTGCATGGGTTGGGTCAGCTGGTGCAAAAATTTAACCCCTTACCTGCTCCAACTCGCTCGGATTCTTTTCTCATGTAACGTCTTTAACAGCTGAGGCAAGGTAACCTTTACAAAATATTTGAAACTTGGTGGCACATACCTCACGGTCAAAAGCTTTCAACATGTTAATCAATCACTGCTTTTGCAACGTTTGACGGCCGCTATGTCTTTGGTAATGTTCAGCTTGATGTCTCCATGATTGCCTTCCACCAGGCTCGTTTTTATTTAAACTGAAAATGGTCAACTGATTCAGCTGTCACGTTACTTCGCAGGAATTATGCTCACTAGCTGCTTTTCTCTCCTGAGGGGTCGGAAAAGTTGTTCGACACAGCGATCCATTCGCTACATTGGCAAGACTGATTCCTATTGCAAGCTCCTGTTTGCAGCCATGCGCTAGTGGAAGCAATGCACTTAGTGTACGACGGAAGCCGGTTTAAAAAAAAAATCCTGACAAATTTGAAGGAATTAATAATTGATTCATCACCCAGCCCGCCATTCAACCATTCACATTACCATATTTGTACATGGTCACGTCATACTGAGTGGCCAGGCCATTTCCAACGTCACAATAAGTTCCATTTATGTTTTCTTGGTTCGTGGTTTCAATTCTGGCGTTCGAGGCGCAATTTAAATTGTAATCATACTACTTTTTGGTGTTTTCCACTCTGAAAGTTTCACTGTAGTTGCTTCTCAACGATTACATTGATGTGATCTTTTGAATGTCACGTCCGGTAGTGATTTAATGAAGTCATGAATAAGACCTACTCGGGTGGCGGGGTTGAAGCTGCGGTGGACAGGTTGACTGCAGGCGTGTTCCCCTTCCCTCGAAATTGATCCGCTATGGAACCAAAGCCATCGCTAGCGAGGTCCTGATGGTGAGAAAAACACAGTCATGTTGAGCACCATTGGAGTCTACTGGCTTAAAGTAACAATAAATGGAAAGCCGAAAGTTTGTGAAAAGTGGTCACATCGAATGACAAGTGCACATACACACTGTGTTAAGCTCTCCTGGAAGACAATGATGGACTGCAGATTTAGGAGGCCGTTGACTTTTTCCTCCACCAGCTTCAAGCAGGCCGTCATGTGCTCATCCAGGGCTCTGTCACAAGAGCTCAACGTGCTAGACATGTCCATACTTTGATAACTGATGTCAAGTAACGTTTGCACGCCTGGAAAACATCAACATGGGTATAATTAACTGATGGATCATGTGCTTGGAAAATGTACAAAGAAACAGGTAGCAAAGGAAAGCCTTGTTGTATAGATTTCTCCAGTTATCTGTCCATCCATTTTCTATGCTACTTATGCCCACGAGGGTAACATATGAGGTGGACTTTTAATTGTTTATTTGGTGCCTTGAGATAGAATTGCCTTGATTTTCCTAGTTTTTCACAATACAAGAAATCACTTGGCCGTTTTTTGTCATGGGATGCAAGGGGGGAAAAAAAAAAAAGCAAATGCACTTCAGACCCCCACCACTAGATGGCGGCGGCAAACTTTTGTGACACCTGACCATCAATTCACATTGGTTTCCTTTCGCTGGAAGGAGAATACCTGTTGGTGGTGGTAATGCAGCATTAAGCTTGTCAGGCGTACGCGGGAAGAGTTGTTACGATTGTATTATTGTTGATGCTTGGTTGTAGTTTTGTTAATTTTATGTTAAACGTTCTGTAAAGCGCTTTGTTACAGCTGCAGCGGTTGTAAAAACGCCATATACATCAAGATGTATTGTTATTATTTTTGTTATTATACAGCGTACAACACACCACTGGATTTTCAGTTGCTCTGCTGTACCTTTTTTAAGGCTGTTGACAATATTTTCCAGGAAGTCAATTCGCTTTTCGTAGCCGCTTAGCTGCTCCTCAGTAGTCTCTTGCTTAGTGGTAATGGCCGCCTGGAGAGCTTGGCGATCCTGAGCCTGCTGTTTCTGCTCAGCAACAAAGAGCTCACTCTCCTTGTAAAGCTTTGGGTGGGGACAAAGCAAGCGGCACATTCAGTCCAATGACAACCGAACTGGACTTTTCCAATGACCTAGTTTGGAAAATGAGCGGCACGAAACCTGAGCGATCTGCTGTTTCATGTCCTCCACTTCCCAGTGCTGATAGTTGACAAAGCTCAGTAACGAATAGTTCTCCTCCTCCACTGATGAAAAAGAAAAACGCAAATTACTTTCAAGGAAAATCACTCCGGTGATTCTTGACCATTGCTGAATTTTGACCCTACTTCCTAAGAAGTTTTCCACCAGTGTGTCAAGGTCATTCTCTCCCGTCTCAATCAGGATTTTCCTGATGGTATCTTCCAGATGTGCCAACTTCTGTAGCTGATCCAGAAGATCCGCTGTGGACAACATTAAGAGTATTCAGCCTCAGAATTTTTTTGGTAAATGCTAATGAGGGACAATTTTTTTTTTAGCTAGAAATAATGAAGCAAATCCAAATCTGCTTTTCCAAATCCAAATCTGGTCGCCAAGGGCTCCTGTCCCGCATGTTTTAGATGTCTCCCTCCTCCAACACACCTGATTCAATGATCAGGAATGTTATCGGGCTTGCTTATGAGATGATCATTTGAATCAGGTGTGTTGCAGGACGGAGAGATGTGAAACAGGCAGGATAGCGTCCCTCGAGGACTGGAGCTGGACATGTCTGCGTTAGACAAACATGTGCCTGTTTATTCTAAGCTATCGATCCATCCATCCTTCTCATCGAGTAAAGGTTCACCTTTCTCGCGGTCGGAGCCTTCGTCGCCGGCATTCTTGACGTTGACCATCGCCTCAAGGTTGCAGTGCGTGGCGATTTCATGCTCCAGGTTGGTTGTCGTTTGAGTGTACTGAGCTTCGAACTGAGCCTTTTGCTCCTTCAGCTTCTTCTGCTTGATCTGGATTGCAACGCTAAATGTCGAACACAGTACAGTGAGTGAACAGTTCAACACTTGCATTTCGAAGGATAAAAATGAAGGTGTAGTGACTTCTGTGTACATAATTCACCACCAACTGCAAATGTGTGAATGCAATGTTCATATGCTTGTCAGAGAGTTCACGATTATTTGGTAACGGGGTAGAAATAATTGCAGTCCCTTTAAGGACCGCCATTTTAGTCTGCTTGTTTCTATGGAAACTTACTTTCGGCGGGCTTCGTTTGGCACGAGTGGTTTTTTTGTGGTGCAAATAAAAAAAAAACACGACACACTCTCTCTCGGAGTGCGCACGTGAGAAATTGTCGCTTTCTTCGAGTTCTACAATTTCCACAACCCTATATTTTGGACAACACCCCTGCGTTACTCTCAAACATTCAGAGACATGTTTACATGTTATCCAGGGTTTGATTATTCTCATTTTCCACCGCAGTGTCCCGAATTGACTCTGGAATCCTTGCAACATTTGTTATTTGGCTGCACCCCGTCTATGTTCTTGCCGCGCTCAGTAGGCCTGGGGGATTTTGCTGAAATTTATATCGCTGTTGTATTATTTACTCACTACACGCTTATTAAGTTCGCCGTTACTTCACTGTTCATACATCACTACTCTGCTGTAACACGGTACCAGCCAGACTCCTCCTGAAAATTTACTGTGCCCTCCGAAGGCTTATTCTGGCGTTTCGCGGGGGGGGGGAACAAAAACGTCCTTTTTATCGAAACATATTTGTAAGCTAATTTAACATGAATGAAGTAATCTGCCAAACTGCATGGGTTGGGTCAGCTGGTGCAAAAATTTAACCCCTTACCTGCTCCAACTCGCTCGGATTCTTTTCTCATGTAACGTCTTTAACAGCTGAGGCAAGGTAACCTTTACAAAATATTTGAAACTTGGTGGCACATACCTCACGGTCAAAAGCTTTCAACATGTTAATCAATCACTGCTTTTGCAACGTTTGACGGCCGCTATGTCTTTGGTAATGTTCAGCTTGATGTCTCCATGATTGCCTTCCACCAGGCTCGTTTTTATTTAAACTGAAAATGGTCAACTGATTCAGCTGTCACGTTACTTCGCAGGAATTATGCTCACTAGCTGCTTTTCTCTCCTGAGGGGTCGGAAAAGTTGTTCGACACAGCGATCCATTCGCTACATTGGCAAGACTGATTCCTATTGCAAGCTCCTGTTTGCAGCCATGCGCTAGTGGAAGCAATGCACTTAGTGTACGACGGAAGCCGGTTTAAAAAAAAAATCCTGACAAATTTGAAGGAATTAATAATTGATTCATCACCCAGCCCGCCATTCAACCATTCACATTACCATATTTGTACATGGTCACGTCATACTGAGTGGCCAGGCCATTTCCAACGTCACAATAAGTTCCATTTATGTTTTCTTGGTTCGTGGTTTCAATTCTGGCGTTCGAGGCGCAATTTAAATTGTAATCATACTACTTTTTGGTGTTTTCCACTCTGAAAGTTTCACTGTAGTTGCTTCTCAACGATTACATTGATGTGATCTTTTGAATGTCACGTCCGGTAGTGATTTAATGAAGTCATGAATAAGACCTACTCGGGTGGCGGGGTTGAAGCTGCGGTGGACAGGTTGACTGCAGGCGTGTTCCCCTTCCCTCGAAATTGATCCGCTATGGAACCAAAGCCATCGCTAGCGAGGTCCTGATGGTGAGAAAAACACAGTCATGTTGAGCACCATTGGAGTCTACTGGCTTAAAGTAACAATAAATGGAAAGCCGAAAGTTTGTGAAAAGTGGTCACATCGAATGACAAGTGCACATACACACTGTGTTAAGCTCTCCTGGAAGACAATGATGGACTGCAGATTTAGGAGGCCGTTGACTTTTTCCTCCACCAGCTTCAAGCAGGCCGTCATGTGCTCATCCAGGGCTCTGTCACAAGAGCTCAACGTGCTAGACATGTCCATACTTTGATAACTGATGTCAAGTAACGTTTGCACGCCTGGAAAACATCAACATGGGTATAATTAACTGATGGATCATGTGCTTGGAAAATGTACAAAGAAACAGGTAGCAAAGGAAAGCCTTGTTGTATAGATTTCTCCAGTTATCTGTCCATCCATTTTCTATGCTACTTATGCCCACGAGGGTAACATATGAGGTGGACTTTTAATTGTTTATTTGGTGCCTTGAGATAGAATTGCCTTGATTTTCCTAGTTTTTCACAATACAAGAAATCACTTGGCCGTTTTTTGTCATGGGATGCAAGGGGGGAAAAAAAAAAAAGCAAATGCACTTCAGACCCCCACCACTAGATGGCGGCGGCAAACTTTTGTGACACCTGACCATCAATTCACATTGGTTTCCTTTCGCTGGAAGGAGAATACCTGTTGGTGGTGGTAATGCAGCATTAAGCTTGTCAGGCGTACGCGGGAAGAGTTGTTACGATTGTATTATTGTTGATGCTTGGTTGTAGTTTTGTTAATTTTATGTTAAACGTTCTGTAAAGCGCTTTGTTACAGCTGCAGCGGTTGTAAAAACGCCATATACATCAAGATGTATTGTTATTATTTTTGTTATTATACAGCGTACAACACACCACTGGATTTTCAGTTGCTCTGCTGTACCTTTTTTAAGGCTGTTGACAATATTTTCCAGGAAGTCAATTCGCTTTTCGTAGCCGCTTAGCTGCTCCTCAGTAGTCTCTTGCTTAGTGGTAATGGCCGCCTGGAGAGCTTGGCGATCCTGAGCCTGCTGTTTCTGCTCAGCAACAAAGAGCTCACTCTCCTTGTAAAGCTTTGGGTGGGGACAAAGCAAGCGGCACATTCAGTCCAATGACAACCGAACTGGACTTTTCCAATGACCTAGTTTGGAAAATGAGCGGCACGAAACCTGAGCGATCTGCTGTTTCATGTCCTCCACTTCCCAGTGCTGATAGTTGACAAAGCTCAGTAACGAATAGTTCTCCTCCTCCACTGATGAAAAAGAAAAACGCAAATTACTTTCAAGGAAAATCACTCCGGTGATTCTTGACCATTGCTGAATTTTGACCCTACTTCCTAAGAAGTTTTCCACCAGTGTGTCAAGGTCATTCTCTCCCGTCTCAATCAGGATTTTCCTGATGGTATCTTCCAGATGTGCCAACTTCTGTAGCTGATCCAGAAGATCCGCTGTGGACAATATTAAGAGTATTCAGCCTCGGAATTTTTTTGGTAAATGCTAATGAGGGACAATTTTTTTTTTAGCTAGAAATAATGAAGCAAATCCAAATCTGCTTTTCCAAATCCAAATCTGGTCGCCAAGGGCTCCTGTCCCGCATGTTTTAGATGTCTCCCTCCTCCAACACACCTGATTCAATGATCAGGAATGTTATCGGGCTTGCTTATGAGATGATCATTTGAATCAGGTGTGTTGCAGGACGGAGAGATGTGAAACAGGCAGGATAGCGTCCCTCGAGGACTGGAGCTGGACATGTCTGCGTTAGACAAACATGTGCCTGTTTATTCTAAGCTATCGATCCATCCATCCTTCTCATCGAGTAAAGGTTCACCTTTCTCGCGGTCGGAGCCTTCGTCGCCGGCATTCTTGACGTTGACCATCGCCTCAAGGTTGCAGTGCGTGGCGATTTCATGCTCCAGGTTGGTTGTCGTTTGAGTGTACTGAGCTTCGAACTGAGCCTTTTGCTCCTTCAGCTTCTTCTGCTTGATCTGGATTGCAACGCTAAATGTCGAACACAGTACAGTGAGTGAACAGTTCAACACTTGCATTTCGAAGGATAAAAATGAAGGTGTAGTGACTTCTGTGTACATAATTCACCACCAACTGCAAATGTGTGAATGCAATGTTCATATGCTTGTCAGAGAGTTCACGATTATTTGGTAACGGGGTAGAAATAATTGCAGTCCCTTTAAGGACCGCCATTTTAGTCTGCTTGTTTCTATGGAAACTTACTTTCGGCGGGCTTCGTTTGGCACGAGTGGTTTTTTTGTGGTGCAAATAAAAAAAAAACACGACACACTCTCTCTCGGAGTGCGCACGTGAGAAATTGTCGCTTTCTTCGAGTTCTACAATTTCCACAACCCTATATTTTGGACAACACCCCTGCGTTACTCTCAAACATTCAGAGACATGTTTACATGTTATCCAGGGTTTGATTATTCTCATTTTCCACCGCAGTGTCCCGAATTGACTCTGGAATCCTTGCAACATTTGTTATTTGGCTGCACCCCGTCTATGTTCTTGCCGCGCTCAGTAGGCCTGGGGGATTTTGCTGAAATTTATATCGCTGTTGTATTATTTACTCACTACACGCTTATTAAGTTCGCCGTTACTTCACTGTTCATACATCACTACTCTGCTGTAACACGGTACCAGCCAGACTCCTCCTGAAAATTTACTGTGCCCTCCGAAGGCTTATTCTGGCGTTTCGCTACTTTTTCGTGTTAGCTTAGCGGCTAGGATATCTATCTTCTCCATCTTTGCTTGTTCTCTCTTCTCGCAAGGTTTGTTAAGTCTTCTCTTGAGTGAGAACGATACTTGTCAGGTGTTGCTTATTCAAATTTCGAGTAAGTACATAAAGTTCATACAAGTCGTACTTCATTCTGTAATATGATCGTTTACCAGAGACTCATTATATGGCATCCTGACATCCTCTTACGTTCTTTTAACCGCTTTACATCGTATGGCTTTGTCACCACCACCCCCGCAAAGAAAAGCCAAAGCAAAAGCCCGTCTTCCTGACGATTTTGACGTCTGTAAAGTTGTTTTGCTCCTTTGAGGGGGTGTGCGGGGTGGATACAAGCACCACTGGAGGTAATATGAAGCTAATGTGTGACGAATTGAGGCAAAGGGCACGGAGGCAAGCGGCGTGGCGGCGATGAGAGGCGAGGAGATGAGGGCACGGAAAAATGCCGAGCTGAAGGGTTTGGAAGAGCAAAATCAGCACTTATGCAAACACTTCAGCCCCCTCCCCCCCCCCCAAAAAAACCCACAAAA
>NW_017805149.1:587659-597584 GCF_001891065.2 Hippocampus comes | reverse complement strand
TTTTTTTTTTAGCTAGAAATAATGAAGCGTGTCCAAATCTGGTCCCCAAGGGCTCCTGTCCTGCATGTTTTAGATATCTCCCTCCTCCAACACACCTGATTCAATGATCAGGAATGTTATCAGGCTTGCTTATGAGCTGATCATTTGAATCAGGTGTGTTGGAGGACGGAGAGATGTGAAACAGGCAGGATAGCGTCCCTCGAGGACTGGAGCTGGACATGTCTGCGTTAGACAAACATGTGCCTGTTTATTCTAAGCTATCGATCCATCCATCCTTCTCATCGAGTAAAGGTTCACCTTTCTCGCGGTCGGAGCCTTCGTCGCCGGCATTCTTGACGTTGACCATCGCCTCAAGGTTGCAGTGCGTGGCGATTTCATGCTCCAGGTTGGTTGTCGTTTGAGTGTACTGAGCTTCGAACTGAGCCTTTTGCTCCTTCAGCTTCTTCTGCTTGATCTGGATTGCAACGCTAAATGTCGAACACAGTACAGTGAGTGAACAGTTCAACACTTGCATTTCGAAGGATAAAAATGAAGGATTTATTTTCCATTCATTAGTTGGGTCCCAGGTGAGCGAGCTTTTCTCAACTGGCTTCGGGTGATAGGACGTGTACACCTTGGCCCGGTGGCCAGTGTAGACTAGAGGTGTTTGCAAATTGCTTAAGAGAACACCAAGTGCAGTTTTTCAATCAAAGTATCTGTAATTCCTACATGTGTCCACTGGAGGGCGCACAAGGATTTATTTTCCATTCATTAGTTGGGTCCCAGGTGAGCGAGCTTTTCTCAACTGGCTTCGGGTGATAGGACGTGTACACCTTGGCCCGGTGGCCAGTGTAGACTAGAGGTGTTTGCAAATTGCTTAAGAGAACACCAAGTGCAGTTTTTCAATCAAAGTATCTGTAATTCCTACATGTGTCCACTGGAGGGCGCACCGACGCAGCATTTTATTCATATGAAAATGAACTTATACTGTCCAAGTATTTGAGGACAGTGAATTTTACAGAGTGCCTGTCAACAGCATGAGTTCAAAAGAGGTTGGACTGGTGGAACCCTTTTATGTTTTGTCCATTCCCTGCGATAACTGCACTCCTCTTTCTGAATAGTTCCCAGTTTCGTTTGTATGGGGTGATGAGTCAGTTAAGGATGTCAAGAGTTTCAGATGGATGTGTACATTTATGTCACTTTGAAATGATTTCAGTCTCATAACAAGTTGTTTGATAAAAAGCGACCTGTTTTTGGAATGTGGGAGGGAGTACCAGGAGAAAATCCACATAAGACCAGAGAGAGCATGCCAACTCTACACACTCTTTTCTCCTTTGTAGTGATGGGCAAGTGAAGCTTCATGAAGCACTTGTGGTAGTTTTTGACTCCTCTAGATGGCACTCATGGTTTAAAGATGCAGTGAGAATGTTAATACATTCCATTGCACCTTTATATTTAAACCAAGATCACCATCTGGAGGAGTCAAAAATATATCACAAGTGCTTCATGATGCAGGGACTCCTGCTTCCTCCCACATTAAGCAAACACACATTTTAGGTAAGTTGAAGACTCTAAAATTGTCTAAATTGTTGAATTGTGAATGTTTGATTGTCTACATGTGAATTGGAGTTGACTGGTGACCAGTCCATGGTGTACCTCACCTCTCGCCCAAACTCAGTTGGGATTGGCTCGAGGGACACATATAGGGGTGGAAATATGGGTGGACACATATAGTACATAAACTGAGTGATCATATTTACAAGTCAAGAATAGTTCCCTCACTTACGATTGAAAGAAAACAAATTCAGAGCAGCGTGCATTCACTCACATAATGTCTCAAGTGGTTCAAAATGGCTAAAGGCAAAACAAATGGAATGAGATGTAAAGGAGGATTCACCTGGCATTGTTGGCTTTCGTACACATAGCGCTCAAGTCCGAAATTTCCTTGCGGATGGCTTGCAACTCCTGTAGAAGACAAAATGGGCAACATCAAACGCACATTCCTGCAGTTGCAAGCTCAAGCAATGGAGGTTTCGGTGCGGTGCAAAATGTAGTTCTCAGAAACATTTCAACAGGAACATTCACGGGGCTGACCTTTTTCAGTTGAAGCTGTATTTGCAGGAACTCGTTCTTTTCCATCTCCAGAATATCTAGTTCCTTCTTTAACTGCCCGTTCCTAATCATCAGCTCATTGAAGCATATGTGACCCTTTAAAAAAAAAAAAAAAAAAATCATGACTACTTTTAGCTTTGAATGATGGATGTGAGGGATGAAGCCCGAACCTTGTACAGTTTGTCCTCTTTCGACAAGATATCTTTTATGGAAGTGTCTTCACATTTCGTATTATGCGGCGCGGTCCCCCCTCTCTGTGCGACCAACTTCCTCTCCCATTCCAAAATCTGGGAAGCAAGCAAAAGATGTGTTGGCATGACACTACGCAACAAGAACGCAACTGTTTTAGCACGACCGTTCTAACCTGCTTTTTAAAAGACACCAGTTTGGTTTTGTTTGCTAGTAGCTCCTCCTCTATCGTCTCCTCGCTGGACAAAAGGGTATCGAGATCTTGCACAGCGTTGACTTCTTTCTTTTGGTTAGAACTACTCTGAGCGATGGTGAGGATGTGTAAAAGTTCATCATGTTCAGTCTGGAGCCTCTGGATCTCTCTGCTGCTCAGACAAGGATAAAAGCAAATACACTCGCATTTCAAGCCAACAGAGCAATGAGAATTTATGTTTTGGTATGGCATGGACATGAAAAAGGAATTGAGGATTGATAAAAAAAAAAAATTACAAAAAAGTAACCCACTTGCCTGTCTTTCAGAAGGAGGCTTTGAATTTTGTCATCGTATGCCTGTTTGTCCTTTACAGCTTGACGAAATTGTAGCTTTAATTTGTGCAGGTCATTTTCAGCTGCAATTAAAAACAAGAATGCAATTTCATCCTAGTCCCATTGTTTCGCGTGAGACAGAGAGGGCAAAAACGTCCTGCACTACAGATACCATTTACAATAACGTACCTGATAGTTCTGTATTTTCAGGCCCCAAAACATGTTTGCAATATGTAAAAGTCAACAGTCAAGCCATCGTCAAGCATATTTTCTGAGGATGTAGGATGACTTTAAACAATCATGCATTGTTGTTGTTGGTGCAGTGTCACAGCAGAGGTTTGTTTTTCATCTGGCAGCTTGTTTCTAACCGATAAGAACCACAAACTGTGCGTGATGTCACTTACGATTTTCCTCCTGTGATCGACCTCGGGCAGACCGTTTCATGTTTCATGAGAGTGAGAGCGCGCCTCCAGTCTACGAAAGAACACAGCAGTTGGTGAGATTAAAGTACTTTTTAAAAATGTTTTGCATGACTTAAGTTTATCTTTTGTCAAATAAAGTTGACCATATTTCAATACAATGGGGCAAAGCTAAATTATACGTAGCAAGAATATACAAAGAAAACCCCACCTTATCCCCAAAGATAGTACTTTTTAGTTACACAAGAGTATTGCGCATTTGCACTAAATTCATTCTTCTAATGTGACTAGAATATGTGACTACATTAATAGCACATTTACATGTCATTATTTTAGTGTGACTAACTGCAGATAGAAATTGGATCCATCGTCTATTTTGTATACCGCTTATCTTTATTAGTGTAATGAGTGAGTTTGAGCTGATGCTAGGCGACTTCGAGTGGGAGGCAGTGTACCGTCTGGATCAAAATTCACACTCACATTTCCAGAAGTGATCTAAAAATTGATATATTTCAAACCCAAACCACAAACTATCGGTTTTCCCATTCAATGTGCACCGAGACTATCGACCAGCACATCCAAGTCGTGATTATGTGACGCTTGCTTCATTCAGTGTGCAAGAAGAGGTGAGAGTCGCGGCAGGCAACCCATGACAACACCCCTGCCCACAAAGCTCTAAACTTCTGACAGTTCCTGGCCAAGAAGGCCATCACCATGCAAGTGCAATCTCCGACTCACCCAACCTGGCTCCTTATTTTTTCCTTTTTCCCAAGATCAATGGAGTTATCCAGGGAACAACATGGCCCTGATGACGAAACAGCAGAGGATCCCGGAAGAGTCCTTCCAGGACTTCATGAAGGCTTAGCAGAGAAGGCTTGGAAAATGTTTTGGACTGCAGGGGAATTAATTCTTTGTAGGGGAATTTGTTTTGTGACAACAGTCCTGCAATGTTTTACACAGACTTTGCAAACAACTCAATCAATATACTTCCCAGTTTTCCTTAACTGTCATCATATTACTATCTTAAGTAGACTATATTTATTCCTTACCAGATACCAACATCATAATCTACTGTTTTACTTGCATTTAGATTAGATTAAAACATTTGTTCAATCTGTTCTCAATGTTATCTATCTCCTTCTTTATCATCAAAATATAATTTAAAGTTTAGTTAAATTTTTAAAAATTGGGCATAGAGTTGGGTAAAACCTGAGAATGCTGCTTTGTCTCCCCCTGCAGGTTAGCTGAGGTTGCTAGCTCACGTTGCATCACGTCCAACAGCCCACTGAGTACACGTCCGCCGAGTCATTGTCGTGACGTCAAACTAACGTAAAATTAACGGGGGTCGGCTTCATTCAAAAAACAAACAAAGAACAAAAACATTTCCAGTTACTAGTTAACGTTTGGGTCGCAAAGGCGGGTTGTGTTCTTGTTTGCTCACGGTGTACGTCGACGGTAAGTGAACGTTGATCATGACCGCGGTCGTCATGTCCAAGCTAGGTAGCTGCTCCTGTCGTGACGTCACGCGCCAGCTGTGTGCTTACTTCCGCGTTTAATACACAGCGTGAGGCACTGTGATACAGAGTACGGGGTGGATGACATCATTGTTCACTTTCTTGAATTTACTGCGCAGTAATAAAAGGATTTCTTTCTTTGCTCTCTATCTGTCCATCTATCTACAGTATGTCTTTCTTTTCTGTTTTCTCTCTTCTTCCTCCTCTACCCAGCTACCAACCAACCAACATTCATACTCGTGCTATACTTTTCTGACAAAGAGGCACCCCAATTACTTGGCAAGAGACAAATTGATAATGTGAATCACTCAAAGGTGTTCTCCACAATAACAATTCGGTACTGGTCAATGACAACAGCTCGAGAAAGGCGGGACGTTCGTACAATACTTCGAGCTGATTGGGCGATGCCACAACCTGCGCACTCCTCCCTAGTTTTATTTATTTTTTGACCAATCACTGCAATGGATGAAAATGTCCACGCGTTGAGCAAACAGAAATATCAAACTCTTCTCAGCTCCAGTAGGTAAAGAAACACAAATATCTTTTTCAGCTAAAATGCTCAAAGTGCCCCTTGCTGTTCTTGTAAAAATGAAATTGGGGAATTCTGCGAGAACAGAATTAATTGCAGCGTCCATGCGTTGGTCCACCGGTCTCGCCACGTTTGGTTTGTTTGTTTACCCCCAGACTCTGCACTTGTTGTTTTTGTCACACCCGCATATCACGCCCCCAAACACACGGTGGCGCGGCTCGGGATAAAATGGATTCTCGGTGTTTCCTGAACTCACAAATACCGCGAGAATTCAAGTTTGCTGGCAAGGTTAACGATTCAATAACATCCACCTCGAATCATGTGTAACACAAAGAATTATTATAGTATTACGATTACAGCTGACATCCTGACAATTAAATACAGAATTAATGCACAGGTGACCACTATCTAAAGGACAACGATAGGATGGTGACAAGAATACCTACTAAGATTAAAGTGTAAGACTTAAAAGTGCAAAAGAATTGGTGGCAAAAAAGACAAATTTTAAGCACATTCCGTGCACCTGATGCTGAGTGTCAGGAGGTTAACTTAATTTTCAATTGTGCTCAAATAATATTGTAAACAACAGCACACTATTAGTGGGTCTAAGAAGCTCCTTTGAATCATTTAGAATCAAAATTTTAGATGGTCAGGTTGATGGAGACAACATTTTTGTAAAACGATTTGGTGAATAATGGTGAAAGATAAACAACGCACGCGCACGCACACACACACACACACACACACACACACACACACACACACACACACTGCATACAAAAATCAAAAGTACTGTTCTTCCTCACTGCCTTGTTAGCACCACGAGTGCCTTACATGTCTAGGGCATTTTATTTCTTTTTCTGACTAAGTACACAGTCTTTTATTAAACACACATTTGAAATAGACAATTGATTATAGAATATGCCGGATATAAAACCTGGAGGATATCGTTAAAATGGGATCCTTTTCAGAACAGGCTCCGCAGGTCTATAGTGGCAAGAAGGGTGTGTAGCGCAATGATGTCATGACTGAATCACCGCAAACTTTGACCTGATGCGTGTGTAGGATTGCACCGAACTGTCCTTCGGTCAAGTCCAATACACATACAATATGTATAACCTACATGCACGTCAAGACAGAGGTAAAGGTCAAACTGCTGTTGCCTTATCCTTCCCGGAGTCATTTAGTCCTCACAACAAAACACACGCAAGTGCCTGATTTGCTCCAGGAGCTTGCCCTGTGAGTCACAAGCTGTTTTTTGAATGAGTCAACTGTCAAGAGAGCCCACGCCAACCCCCCCCTCGCGGCCCTCCCTCGCACACGGGGGCACATGTCGCCCACGCTTTTACGTGGGCTTTCAGCTCACCGTGGCATCACTTCCTCCCTCTTTAAATCACTTATGACACATCTTCAAACAGCCCAGAGCAGTGGAGATTTATTGGCTGGCGCGGTTAAATCCATTGACCTCAGTGCTACAGCAAGGTTTCAGGAAAAAAAAAATCTTTTGACTTATCCTTCATAATCTACAAAGTATGTTTCTCTTTTTTTTTTTTTCTTTCCGGAGACATGCTGTGACGAGTGGTGGCGTGTGGTGAATTTTCTGCTGAATTAATAGTCCAATAATAGTTCTTGCTCATGGTGAGTCAACAGGAAATGATGGAGCGGGAGTAAGGCAAAGGAAGAAACTGGAGTGGAGGTTGGAAGAACGAAAGGAGAAAATACAGGGAAAAAGAACGAGTGACTTTGTCATGTCCTAGGATTGTGAGCTATGCAGCGGGGAGGGACACCCGCGCACATAAACACACGCACACACACACATCCAAATAAAATTCAGCACACACACACACACACACACACACACACACACACACACACACACACACACACATCCAAATAAAATTCATTCAAGTCAGTGATGTTATTGTCATTAATCTGTAGAATAGAGCAATGGTCCAAGGGTTCAGATGTCATAGCTTGAGGGTCTCCCGAATTAATTTGCTATAAATTATGTCATATCATTTAAAAAAAAAAAAGTGCGTCCTTATCTATGATACAAATGACAGGTGCGTCCATAAAGCAAACAAATTGAACCAATTGGTCCTGCCTACCTTAGTTTTGGGCTTCGAAAAGCCCTGATATGACTGTGACTTATCATTACATAAATCTAACATCCTGTTTAAATAACGCTTTATTTATTTATTTTTTTTTAAAGAATAAGGAACAGGAATCAAGTCCTATTTTCGAGAACAAAAGGTGTACTGCACTATTTTAAGAATACATCCTCATTTTAAGAGTCTCATGGCATCTTTTCCAGAATAAAAGCAGGCAGGTGAGGTTGTGCTACGACCGGCGTAATATTCTTTCTAATACTATAAAATTGAGATTGTATTTTTTTAAATTTACGTCAATATGATAATGTTGCGACTTTATCTTGGAGAAATCGGACTATTCTCATGTCTTTATGTTATATTTTTATCCAGACAAATTTCATCTTTTTTTTTTGGTACTTCCGTTAACTATGAGAGCGGAGGATTATGAGAGCAGATTCTCTGAGGGGTCCTGGACCCAAAAAGTCTTAGAACCCCTGCAACAGAGATATGACGCTCTCATGACAAATATGACACTGCAACTGACATCTCGGATAATGGAGGTGGTTACTACGAAAGACTTTTGACCGCAGTACAAGTTGTGAAAATAATCCCCTGTCACATATCACATTTCGATTTATTTAAACCCTCCTTCTTAAAATGGACTTTAACCCACAATAAATTGCAAATACGAAATGTACAGACAATAAGAGCCCCGCAAGTTTGTGTGTGAGTGTATGGAGGTTAGGTGTGGTCAACAGCAGCTCCTGCATGAGCCTGCTCCTCGTGTTTATGCGCTTTAGTGTTCTGCCGGCGATTAAGAAACATCCGAAAAGTGCATCAGCACACCTCTTGCCAAAAGTCGGCCGGAATAGACTCCAGTTCACCATTTACCTAAAAGTGATTTAGTGGCAATATAAAATGGATGGATGAATAATTTGTAGTGTTGAACAACTTTGCTGCTTCATACTGCATGTTATTCATCCTCTCGAAAATGATAACTTTGCCTTTAAAGCCAGTGATCAAAGGGACCCATCAATCCTCGGCCAGTCCTCCTCTTTTTCCTACGCGGGGTGGTGGATGATTATTTGATAACTGAGCTCTATCCCATCCCATGAGGTCAAAGGTCGTGTTGCAAGGCCCACTCAGACATCCGAGGAGCTCGATTCTTTCCCGCTTCCTCCTTGCTGTCAGAGCCACTGAAAAAAAAAAGCAATTTAATGAAATGATTGGCATGTTTTTTAAATCCCCTTCTGCAGTAAGTCGATTAAGTTTGTATATGAATGAAGAAAGAAAACAGGCGTACAGTTTGAATGAAATCATTACTGTTCCATGTCAGGCTGACGGAAGTTGTGGGTGGGAGCACACAACTGCAGTTTCTCAAGTGTTGGATGATGCCGCACCTAGTTCCACCATTTTGTAGCCTGGCAAATAAGATTACTCATCAACTCAGGAAATCTATTTTTTTTGGGAGATGGTGGGCCACTTCATTCTCACCAGTAACCCACACATGTATGAATCCTTAAAAGACAGAACTTCATCCATCCATGCATCCATTTTCCACACCGCTTATCCTGAAGAGGGTCACCAGAATTGCTCGAGCCTATCCCAGCTGACTTCGGGCGAAAGGCGGAATAACCCCCGAACTGGCCGCCAGTGAGTCACAGGGCACACATGGAGACAAACATCCATACACACCCACATTTGCACCATCACTGAGTGGGAACGGATCCCACGCTGCCCACATACAAGTCACGCGAATGCACCACTGATACGCCATCAGCGACTTAAGAAAAAAAAAAACAACTTTGATTTTATAATCTAAATTCAGGCATTGCGCAATTCAAGTATAGTGAGTTGACTGAAAACACCAGTCTGGCTGTAATTACTATTACATGTTTGTACACAGCTGGTTCTTCTATAAGAGAATTCCCCGTGACACTGTGTCAGCAAATCAACTGAGCACAGATGTATTTACCATGCCGCATGTATGTTAACACAAACATTTGAGATGGAAGACAGATACGGTGGAACCTCTGAAGTTAAATCACAATCTGTTCCAGTCTTTTCGTCTGGCAGCACAAAAAAAAAAAAGATCCGTCTTCCACCAGTCGATCGTAGACTTTCATTTGAAGGCTCTCGTTTGGCCGTAGGCGTGAATGGTTGTTTGTCGCCAATTGACGTTGGAGTAGCTCTGTAAAATTGCCACCGGGGAAAGAAATCTGTCATGGTTTGAGAATCCAAAATGGCTGTCGCACTCCTCCGACACGATGTACAATGTACGCTGTCCATTTCTTGAAAGTGAATTTGCTCTTCACAAGATACCCAGCGGACGGCCTGCTGCCAACACCGCTGACGAAAACCTCAGAGCTCTAAAAGCAGGCGTCCACACAAACACAGGGAAAGATTATCCTCAATTCAGCGGCTGTGTTGGAGGGCAGTAACACTTGGACTGACTTTAGCTTCAAAAGATTATGGTGCTCAATAGCCAGTCCAGTTTCCGATCTGCTTTATCCTCACAAGGGTCGCGGGGGGGTGCTGGAGCCTATCCCAGCCGTCTTCGGGCAGTAG